>NC_056726.1:1647469968-1647617468 GCF_019279795.1 Protopterus annectens
TATATATATATATATATATATATATACATCCTAATCTCTTAAACAATGAAACAGATTACTAATATTCTATCTCCAAGGAACCAGTCAGATGAGAATCATAGAAGTCGTATGGAGATTATTTTAAAGGGTTATATAGGAAAACCATATATATTAAGCATCACTCAATGGATAATTAGAACTCCTTGTAAATATGGTATCTTCAGTTGAGCTTAAGTCGTGTTTGTATGCTTCCCTTTTCATCCAGATCATGGCAAGGCATGCAATTATTTTGTAACTTTCCATTTAGTGTTCATTTAAAAATAATATTCTAATTTTTAAAGGGATTTTTATGTTTGTGCTTTTTGTATTCAATTCTAATTTTATATAAATATGTCTCTTAATTTTCTTTAGTGTATATTATGAATGTATACTGCTTTTTCAATTGTAATATTACTTTAGTCCGTCTGGAAAGCTGTTGTGTTTGGCAATATTGGGCAGTAAAGTGGTGCAGCAGTTAATGTTGTTGTCTCACAATAAGAGGTTCTCCTGTTCGATTCTCAGCTGGGGTGCCTTCTGTGCAGAGTTTGCATGTCTTCCCTGCATTTGCGTGGGTTTCTTCCAGGTACTCCGGTTGCCTACCACATTCCAAAGAGTAAGACATGCATCTGGAGCATTTCTCCCTGGGCCTCATCTGAAAACAGGCTCTGTCCTAGTCGGACTTTCCTGGTCAGCAAATGTTAAATAAATATATATTTTGATTGGTCATCATGCCAAACTAGGGAAACACAAAAGTGAAAGCATTCATTGGAAGTTCTGGTACCTCCATATAAAGCTTCTGTACAAATTAAATGTTATTACATTTCAAAATCCATTGGATGTGAAACATTCCTAAATACATTAAGTTTTTTTTCTTTCCTTCCTTCCCCCTTTCTTTTCCCACATTTTATGGATAGTTCCAAACTATCGGAATAGCTAAACCTTTATAATTAAAATAAATAAAATAGTTGCAATTCAACAAGATTTGTAATAAGCATGCGATAGTAAAGTAGGATTATAAAATATAATACAGAGAGATTTGCATTCGGACTACAACTGAGTCAAATGTATTTAGTCTTTAGTTTAAACAACTTTAAAGAAAACTCTTATAAAGGAAATACATTAATAAGTTAGTAGTTTGAAAAGTTTAAATAAAACTGCATAAAAAACTTATGATTTAACAGTTTATTTACCTGCAGCTGTTTACAACTGAAGTTAATAAAACAGCTTGGATGGTCTACATATTTAAGATCTACTTTCAAGTATGAAGTTGAAACCAGTTGATACAAGTCTGTTAAGTTGCTTTATTTGAGAATACTTGAAAGATTTAGTTAATAGATTTACATTTTGTTCTGTTTTTGTTTCTTCTCTCTGGCAGCTCTCCAGACTTTTTTTTCTAAGGATCTTTTTAGGGTAGCAGATGTCCAGTCTGTGTCTTCAGTAATGAATATCATATGGTTGTTTCTTAGATAAGTAGACTGAGATTTAAAAAAGTCTAATACCACTTGATAAATTACGTTTTTGTTCTTGCAGGAACGGTTATTTATTTGAGCCTTTATATTGTTTTGCTAAAGTCATTTAATGAATGGCCAGCATTTTTTCCCAAAGTCATTTAATTAATGGCCAGCATTTTTTCCCTAGTTCAATGGTTTTACTCAAGCAATCATTGTTAAATCTTATGCTATTTTGGCCATACTTCAGAGGTGTTTTTGCCCATGCTGTTTCTAAAACAAGTTCTTTGTCAGTACATGATAGAAATGTTGTCATTATCGATCTTGAAGGTGATGAAGTCGTAGTAGTTATTAGCTTACCTATTGTTCAATCAGCACTTTCAATGCCATAGGAAAAACTTTCCTGTAGATTTAGGAATTTTAGTATCCAGGAGAACAAAAAATAAACTATATCTTCTTCTCGTGTTTTTTTTTCCAGCAACCCAACAATCCTTTTATTACATCTCCTTTCTGAATTCTCTTGGTCATCTATTTTGTCTTATAACCAGATATTCTGTTTTATTAAAGAGTCTGTTTTTATATCTTCATCTTCGTTAAGTTTTTCTTTCATATCAGTTAAATCAGTTTCTCTGTCTGTAATTTTCATTGCCTGTTGTTGCATCATTTCTTCAAAATATGTTTGTCTAAGATTGTTTTATCTTAAGTTCTCTAGGTTTTCTTGGAATCCATTCATTTTTAAGAATAACTCCTGAAGTGTAGACATAACTTGTTGTATGTCTTTGTTAGTGAGATCTCTGGATGAGAAAGTTATGATTTGCTAATCTTCCATGGACAGTAAATTCCAAGAATATTTTGACAGGAAAATGTTGAGAAAAATTTCTACATTTTTGACTTACATAAAATTAATTATAGATGAATTAACTGATATAGAAAATGTCCTTTTAAAATAATATTTTCCTAAGTAAACAGATGATAATTATAGAACTCTGAAAAGTTACTGCTTTCACTTAGCCATCTGCGCCCCACTCCTTGTAAATCTTTGTTAACATGAGAAAAAGGAGCAGAAGGTACTCTGTTTAGCAAAAACTTATAGGTTTGTTTGTTTCTTTCTTTCGGCTTTTCCCGGTTAGGGGTCGCCACAGTGGAACTCCGGTCTGCTAATGATTGGCAGTTGATTTTTATATACTGGCTTGCCAGGCCTGACGCACAACCTTCAACGAAGGTACGCCCATTCATGCATGTCTCCACACAGAAGATGCTCTAGCTGAGAATCGAACCAGACAGCATCTTACTGTGAGGCGACAACGCTACCGCAGCACCACCACCGTGGGTCGGGTACTAGTCTTAAAACAGAACATTTGGAAAATAAATTTTGTTGCAAATTGTATAAAGTTCTTCACAAATGAAATTTGTAAATTTAATCAATAAAGCTATGATTTCTGTTGCTTGAATATTAGAAAACATTCAAAATATTATTTCATCTTACTGCAGCCTCTGTCAAGATCACATTTATTTTTGAGTGTTTGGTTTCAGCTACGTGCCAACATTTCTACCTACAAATGCATTAGGAAATTATGTGTTTTAATCTACCAGCTTTACAAATTGAGTGATAAAATATGCAAAATCATTTACAGTTGTAACAACTATATAACAATGAGAAAAAATCTTAATGCATATGTAGGTAGAAATGTTGGCATGTAGCTAAAACCAAACCCTCAAAAATAAATGTTAGTTTGTTAAATAGCTATCAAAGTAGACATAAAATTCTTAATATTAGTGCATACATAAACCTGATGGTTTACTATAAGGAGTAAATCTGGTTGAACTATTCAGTTTATGCTAAATAACCACAACTGAAAACCTCATACACTTTTATATGGAAGTAATTTTTATACTTGTGAATTAAAAAAAAAGATAATGTACTCAACGCTACATGCTCCTGTAGTCATGATTTCCAAACTCTGGAGCCACTCTTCTACATGATGATGATGAGATAGTTCTAAGATGAAGATTCTGAAATAGTTCAATATGTTTATGGAGAATATAATCCTCAGATAGAAGTATCCACAGATGCAGATCTATAGACTCCAAGTAGATCAATGGCTCCGCTCATTGCACATGAACCAAGTGCCAGTTAACAGATGGAGGTCAGAGGATTTTCTTTCTCCCGAGCCGAGCACTGGTTATCAATTTAAAAGAGGGACACTTTGTTTTCTTTTGGAGATAGTAGTGATGGTAGCATTTTCTCATCACACTTCTGGTATTTTGTGGGACACTGTCAGTTATATTTTTGCTCAGCATTGGTTCAGAGCCATGACAATAACAAAGCCGCGTATTTCCATATATGAGCAGAGATTCAAATCTCTACCCCTAAGTGCTAAAAACTAACACATGCATACATTTGTATATCAGTGTTGAGCCTTCATTCAAAAAAAATGTCTGCCTAGATATATACAGTGTTCAGCACCCTGATGTTATAGCTGTGCATTCACTAATAGTTCTAACTTGAGAAGTTCATAGCTGGAACTTCTTAAAATTTTTAATTTTGTCCTTTTCATTTAAGTTAAGATGTTCAAATACTTATGTGTTTCTGATCCTGGAAAATATATGGAAGTCTAGCTATGAGACCAAAAATATTAAACTATTTTCTTATGTAGTTCTTAAACATGTGATCCAGGAGACCATCGAGGAGCCAAGCCTAATTTCCCAATTACTGCTGAGAACTTTCTGGTTAAGTGACTTGCTTAGATTCATACAGTAGGTACATTATGAGGGAATCAATTCCAAGATTACATTAAGAAACACATTAACAGTCCATAACTTTACACTCTCCAGTACCCACCAGACTGAGTTATTCACCAGATTGTAAGTAGAAGGTAAGGCTGTTAAGAGTGGGGAAGTTTGTCTGATGAGATATGGAGAAAAGACAAGAGCTAGGGGAGTCCATGGAAGAGCATCTTGCTTGGGACCCTGGATTATTTATGACAACAAAGTTGGATGCATCAGTTTCAAAATATAGTCTGTGGCATGCCCATGAGCTGAAAAGGCAAGTTAACTGGATGAACAGTTGGTATGTGGACAACTCCCTCTCCCTCGCCTTTTGAGCATTTTTCCAACATAGTCAGGAAATGTTTCTATCTTGCCCAGTTAATTTCCAAAGAGATATAGTCAAGATCCAAGGAAGTTATCATATTCTGTAAGTCGCATCATTGAATGCAATGCAGTGCCACCTTTAGTAAGTACAAGTACAACCATATTGCGCACCTGGAAAGGTCCCATGGCTTTCTAACCAAAAAAAATCAATGGTAGCTCCTTCAACTAACCCAGTGGATTAGCATGACTTCTTTATATTCAGTAGTTTACCTGCTGCTCCAGGTGACGTATGCCTCCTTTTTAAGCTGAGAGATGTAATTCTATTTGACATATCTCTTCATAAACCAGTGAATTTACTAACACCTGCACTGGGGACCTAAATGTACACCATCAAATTAACAAGACTTGCTGGAGGGATAGGTTCTTAACTCAAAATATTCCTGGCCTCCTAGCCTCTAGAATAAGTTACCACAATATGTCAAACAAAGCACTATGCTGGCTATCTTTAAGCATAGTCTAGAAAGTGGGATGGGTAGACAAAAATTTACCCAGGGTTATAATGTATGACCCTACTCAGTTTAGGAAGAGACTACTATTAAGTGCTTTGACAGAGTAACAAGAACTTCTAAGTGTTTGTGTATGGCTAGGTATCAGATCGATACCATGATCACAGCCTAGAACCTTTCCCATGTTCATATATTCCTACAATAACCAAATTAAAAACCATAGCAACCGAAGAAAACATATTTAAATTTTATTTACTCTTTGTTTACTGAGTTTGTCCCACTCGACCACTGTCTTGTTTTCATGGAAGACCCAAGCTGTTTTTCATACTGACTATGTTTAAACAAGGCAGCAGGGAACTTCCACAACTCATTTTTTTTTTTGATAAGTGCAATAAGATGTTTTACTGCCACCTGAGCTACCACCCCAACTCAAGCAGCTTGGACCTCAGTTCAACATCTCATCCAGAGGATGGATATAACTCAGTTAATCCAAGATCTAACATCTTGTCAATGACTGAAGCAGAGGAGATATTAAACAAGAAAAGAGGGAAGGAAGATTGAGAATAAAATTAGCTTCTTAGAAGTTGAAACTATGAATAGTGTATTTATCTTGGAAGAAGAGTTTCTGAATTTATCTCCTAAGCCTGCATATGCTGCTTCAACAATCAGCAGGGCACTTGGAACTTGTAAGTCTGCTTTCTTCCTTGTGGTATACTGTGGCATTAATCTTTTACCCACATTAGTTAGCATCTAAGAACTACAGGGGCTCAAATGTGATTAGTATTCCCCACACTAGTATCAGCAAAATAGTTCGACAAGGGAAGATATACATGCATACACACAAATGCATGTGGGTGCATGCAAACACATGCGCGCATGAGAACCCACACATGCACACACACACACACACACACACACACACACACACACACACACACACACACACACACACAGATAGATAGATAGATAGATAGATAGATAGATAGATAGATAGATAGATAGATAGACAGATAGATAGATAGAAACTATAAGAAAGAATCACCCAAGGTAGAGTCTTCACTATGAAATATGTTAAACCTCCTGTGCTGGAGGCCTATATAATATATAAAAGTCACCACTTAAGGACCTGCCAGTGTTTCAGCTACATGGCTTCTGAATGCCTCAGCATTTTACTTTTAAATCCTTCATGGCTATATTCAAGCCAAGAAAGCCAAATACTATGGCTATAGTTCAGGACACAATGTAGAAATGTATGGATATGGTGTTTGGTGAGTGATTATTTATCAATGTATTTGCTTTTGTTTACCAGGAAATCCATCTGGGAGGTGAAATGTCCATTTTCAGTAGAGGCCTGGGGAGAAAAGCTCCAAAACAAGGACAGAAGTACATTTTTGACAATTCAAAAGAAAATCAATCAATAAACATTATTTGCAAAGTATTTTGAAGCAAATTGTCAAAAACAGTATATACAACATGTATCATCTTAAGGAAATACATTGTTTCAAGATATTGTGAGTAAAATAAAAAATACTATATGAAGCTTAATATGCTTCTATAGTATCCATAGAGGACAGAGGTAGGATTGCATACGTCAAACTGTAGGAGTGGTGCTACAGTTGCATAGTTTATTAGCTGTCAGGTGATATTTTAGGGTAGATTTGAATTGTTGCAGGTTATTTAAAAGCCTAATGTGATCTAGAAGTTTGTTCCATGTCTTGGAGATGATGACAGAGAATAGTAAGTCACTGTAATAATTATTTGATTGATTAGCAACAGTTAGTTTACGTTCTGAGGATCTTAGGGCTCTAATTGATACATGCCATTAGATGAGATTTGACAGTGAGGATGTTTTAAGTGGATAGTGAAGAATTTTGTGTGTTTTCAGCAGCTGGAAGAGGGTAATATGTTGAGGAAGTTCAAGCCATTTAATAGTACTGACTGAGTGCCTTGCAGTGATAGGACCGGGTTGGGGGATGCAGGCATATTTGCTAATTTTGTTTTAGGTGCTTTCTAGTTTGTGTTTGGTGGAAGAGTTGAGATTTGTGAAATTTGTTGAGGCATATAGGATGGTAGCTATTTTTTACAATGATCAATTAGCAGGATCTTTGCTCTCCAGAGACAGCCTAGGTTACAGTATTTCTTTCTGACTGCAGTATCCACAATATAACACACGCACTCAGGTCCCTCAACAACAGGTACAAATATGACTATGTCATTGTACATGTGGGTGTAAATGACATGAGACATACCTCCCTGGACTACATGAAAAGAGACATGGAGGAGCTCTTGGATTATGTAGCCTAGGCGGGTATGACCCTTGCCCTGAGCAGCATCCTACGGTCACCCAGAATGATACTACAGTACAAGCAGAAAATGATTGAGTTCAACAATTGGCTCAGTTTTTCGTGTCATTTTAAGGGGATCCAGTATCTGTCTGCCTGGGTGACATGACTGACAGACCTCGATGCTTTGCCAGAAATGACCTGCATCTGTCACTCCTGGGGTTCCAGATACTGGCCATGGCTCTTGCCATCCATATAGTGCCTTTTTAGGCGGTGTTCCAGAGACCAAATTACCACCATAACAGCTACAAACAAATGAAATCTGAGGGTCATGCTGCTCAATGCTAGAAATCTAAATCTCAAAATGCACTTGCTTGAAGCACTCCTTAAAGTGGAGAATGTCGACATGTGTGCTGTAACAGAGACCTGGTTCAAGGCAGCAGAAAGCACCCCTGCACTACCAGGTTTTAACTCATTCTACACTTTTTGGCCCCAGAACTTGGATCAAAGCTCCAAAGGCAGTGGTGTTTCCATATTCATAAAGGATGCACAAACCTCCAGACTGCTTGCCCAACATAATGCATCTGAGATTCTTCAGGCGCAGCTAACACTGGGTAAGACAGTGATTCAGGTCATAGCCTGATATAGGTCCGCAACCATGTCCCAAGACTCACACTCCACGTTCCTACGCACCCTGGAGAATATTAGGGTGCAAACTAACACTCTCATACTGGGTAAAATCAACTACCCCTCCATTAACTGGGAAAACTACTCAAGTACCAATACATTTGCATAAAGTTTCCTGTAATTCATTAATTCCAATGCCCTGGACCAGCTCGTTCTTACCCCCACTAGAGGTAGCAACATCCTTGCAAACTCACCACGACTAGAAGAACACTGAAAAATTTGTTTAGTATTTAATGTTTCAATGTTTAGTAATTGTTCCAATTTCTCAATTAGAATTGTTACCTAAGTTGCAATAAGGTGTGCTTGTAACTTGTTCTATATAGGCCAAATAAAAGGGGCCTTTAAAATAAGATTGTTGGAACATTTAAAAGATATTACAGCAGGAAGACTAGAGAGTCTTTTGGCTCAGCATTTTAAAGCCTATCATGGGGGGGACCCTGAAAGTTTAACAGCAACTGTTTTAGCAAAAGTACATGGGGTGAATGAGACAGATCTTAAAAATAAATTGTTGTACAAAGAGACATTATTCATTTTGAAATATAAAACCCTGAAACCAAAGGGTCTTAAAATAGATTGTTGTTGGAAAAGTGTTATTTGATATACTCATTTTAAATTGGTTTATAAGTATCTGTTTTAAGATGATGAATTAATTATGTAATTATATAATTGTTTAATTGATGGGAGTTTGGGACTGCTGGGGTATATATAAAGAAATGCCTTTTGTGTGTGTTTGTACTCCTTGAAAGCTGTGTTACAGCCGAGGTGCTAGAGAATCAAATAAACAGTTTTTGGCTACAGTGTCGTGTTGGTTGTGTTGAAGCACAATTTTACAGTGTTTTTCTAGTCGTGGTGAGTTGGTGAGATGGGTAGTGATTATAGGGGATTATATAGGGGATTATCCAGCAGTCAATATTCCACAAATCTTCAGAGAGGATATCTTGGATTCCTCTCAACGAACTTTAGTTGGCTTCCTGAGACTGAATTTGTATCATGAGAGAGACCGGGAGAGAGACCAGAATGAAAGGTTGACGGGCAGTGGTGAAGGGCTATCCTCTGTGGTATGGGAGAGATTGCTCAAAGAAACGAGAAGCAAGCATTCTCCTAATCCATTTTCTGATATGGATAAGCACTTCCCAGACCTTTCATCTGAGGTAACAATTCTACTTGAGAAACTGGAACAATTACTAAACAAGGAAACAGCTGCCTATTATAATAAGACTAGCCTCCAGATGTATCTGGACTTGGATATAACTCTGTGGGGGCTAACAGCAATGAAATACCCATCTCTTCCCTTTGATTTGACTGTTATGGAAGATACATTGTTCAAGCAGAGATTGGAAAAGGCAGCACATCTATGTTCCAGGGAATGGACTACTATAATGGTAGAATGAGATGAGGTAAAACTTTTAAATATAAAAAAGGACAATAAAAATGTTTGTAGCTGTTTAATGGCTGAATTGGAAAGGTATTGAATTGAAACTTGTCTTCATGATATTCAAGAAACGTTGAACATATTTGAAAAGAAGCTAATGGATCAAAAATTGAATAAAATTGAAAGAGATTTGCGAGACTATGAAAATGGAACTGCCTTTTTTAGACAGACCACTCCCAAGTCAGGCTCTAGGGTCCGTTTCCAGGAAGGGGATGGGAGGGTGAGAAGTGAAACAAGAAGTGATGCGTCTTCTAGTGATAACAGTAGATACATTAGTGATTATGAAGATGAGAGAGAATACCCTCCCTTGCCTGTTGCTAATAACTGACAATATATGCAGGAAAGTTTTTGTCCTCGTGGGGGAATTAATGGTCAAAGAAAAGGAAACTATCCAGAAAGTGAACCACAGAGAGGGGATCAACAGCGAGAATGGCGGAACAGCAAGAGATCTAGATGGTATTGACTGTTTTCATATAAATACAGACTTGATCATTAATTTATTGGGTTGTGGGCTAAATGAACATCTGTATACTGTTTTTAATCATGGTTTGAAATTTGTGCCCACTGTGGTACAGAGATTGCATGAATGCAGGATAGACCTGTTTAAAATAGTTCATAAGTTGCATTTATGATATTTCTTTAATGTTCAACAAAAAGCATGGACAGATGATGTTAATGAACAAAGTATGTTTGAAAATAGTAGCAATGGTGAAAGTATCTTTTGTAATGATTCATTTGAATCTTTTATTTCATGTAATAGTGAATTTAGCGCTTATTGCCCTATACATACATCGAATGTTTACAAAAAGAGTACATTTATTCCACCATTCAGTTATGAAGGTATTAATAGTTTCCACTCTATAGTGGAATATGAAATTGAGACATTATTTAACATACTTAATATTGAAAATGTTCACTACAACTTGACAAAGAGTGAATGGTTGGCTTTGGTTGAATTTTCTAAACAAAATTATTTAGTGGTCAGACAAAGGTAACAGAATTGTGGTGATGCATTACACACAGTATATGAAAATGTGTTTTGATTTGTTGAAAGATGACAGAATTTATGAACTTGTGAATGTTAATAAAGTGGAAGAAGCAAAATAGAATTATATACATTTGATAAAGAAGGGTTTAAGATTGGGCTATTGGGCTGAAGATGATGTGTTAAATAAACTTACATGTGAAGATTCAGGAAAGGCATATTTTTATTGCTTACCTAAGGTTCACAAGAACTTGTTAGACCCTCTGGGGAGGCCAATAGTATTGGCTAGTAATTATTTCCTACATAATGTGGGGGTAATTCTTCACAATGTCTTATTGAAGGAGGTGATTTGCCTGCCTTCTTACGTCAAAGATGCATTTGATTTTCTGGACAAGATAAGAAATGTTAGATGGTCAGTGGGCACGTATTGGATGACTTTAAATGTAAAGAGTCTCTATACTAATATCAGGTATGAGTCGGGGATGGAAGCTTTAAGAAGAAAAATGTGAGATAGTCCACTAACTCATTATGTTATGGAGCTAGTGAAATTTAGCCTGGAAAATAACTATTTTTGTTTTTAAGACAAAATATACCATCAAGTGCATGGTACAACAATGGGCTCCCCCTTCGCACCCATGTATGCCAATATTTTTATGGGGATGTTTGAAGAAGAGTATATTTATACTAAGATGTTTTATCAGAAATATGTGAAATTGTATTTTACATTTATAGATGATTTGTTTTTTTTTGTTGTTTTTTTATGTGATGGAGGTATACAGTTTGTACAACAATTTGTAGATGAAATATAACAGGATAGATTTAAGGTTAAATTTGATGGATTACAATATGGGGAAGAGATATCATTTTTAGATATACAACTTGTAGGGAGACCTGGGAGAGGTGTAACTACTAGTGTTCATAGAAAATGTGATTAAATTAATCAGTTTTCAATGGGGACTACTTGTTACCCTAAACACACTATATAATCACTACCTTTTGGTGAGTTTTTAAGAATTTCTAGATTGTGTACGGACAATGAGGTCTTTGAAAGAGAATTGGTAGATATTGGTGCTATGTTTAAAAATAGGAAGTATGATTCTAAAGTAATAGAAAGGGATATGCTTCAAGTTCAAGATCTGAGATATGGAAAAATAAAAAAAATGGAAGGCAAACAGTGAAAATAATATTTATAGAAATAGGAATAAGGACAGGTTTTTTTGCAGTTATGAAATACAATATTTTAAGTGAAGATATAAAAATGTTATTTTACATTATTGGGACTATTTGAAAAGGTTTGATGAGTTAGAAGGGGTTATTAAGGATAGAAGAAACACACGGTAGTCACCAAAGAACGCTAAACTTTTAATGAAGCTTTCGGGCTCTCAACCCTTCATCAGCATACATAATTCCTATTTAAATACATTTATATAGAGGTCACAATAAAGTCACATGATCAAACCAGCCATTAAAAATTGTCACCTAATAAAAACAATAATATGAAAGTCTTTTAATTGCATAGAATACCTACAGATAAAAAGGTTCTTTGACAAGACTTTTGGTTTAAAAATTTATAAAATATGTAACAATACAAAGATTAATGTAAAAAAATTAATGTAAAAAAAAATATATATATACATATAATATAATGTTGTTAAAGTTATATGACATAATTATAAATTATCTAGCTGTCGTTTAATACAGGTTTTATACTAATAGCACTGTTCAGGCCATGCAATTAAAAGACTTTCATATTATTGTTTTTATTAGGTGACAATTTTTAATGGCTGGTTTGATCATGTGACTTTATTGTGACCTCTATATAAATGCATTTAAATAGGAATTATGTATGCTGATGAAGGGTTGAGAGCCCGAAAGCTTCATTAAAAGTTTAGCGTTCTTTGGTGACTACCACGTGTTTCTTCAATTTTATGAACTGTTCCGATAACGATTTTTTTGTGATTAAGGATAGACCCATTTTCTCATACCAGCAAGGCAGAAACCTGAAAGACATGGCAGTTCATACCAAATTTCAAAGATCCGGTATAAATATAAAACGTCAGTTGGGGAATATAGGTACTGTAGCTTGCAGTAGATGTATAGGATGTAAACATATAGTGAAAACATTTTTAAAAATTAATGATATTTATTTTAGAGAAAGTGGGGAATATAATTGTCTTACAGAAGGGGTGGTATATGCAATAAGGTGTGCTTGTAACTTCTTCTATATAGGCCAAACAAAAAGGGCCTTTAAAATAAGATTGTTGGAACATTTAAGAGATATTACGGCAGGAAGACTAGAGAGTCCGTTGGCTCAGCATTTTAAAGCCTGTCATGGGGGGGACCCTGAAAGTTTAACAGCAACTGTTTTAGAACAAGTACATGGGGTGAATGAGACAGATCTTAAAAATAAATTGTTGTACAAAGAGACATTATTCATTTTGAAATATAAAACCCTGAAACCAAAGGGTCTTAATATAGATTGTTGTTGGAAAAGTGTTATTTGATATACTCATTTTATATTAGTTTATAAGTATCTGTTTTAAGATGATTAATTATGTAACTGTATAATTTTTTAATTAATGGGAGTTTGGGACTGCTGGGGTGCATATATAAAGGAATGCCTTCTGTGCATGTTTGTACTCCTTGAAGGCTGTGTTACAGCCGAGGTGCTAGAGAATCGAATAAACAGTTTTTGGCTACAGTGTGGTGTTGGTAGCAACATCCTTGACCTGGTCATTACTAACATGGGCAACCGTTGCTCTACACCAATACTCAACTCCTCCCTGGATAGATCAGACCACAAGCTAATCACCCTGGAAATCCACATCCTTCCCTCCACCCAACCCCCCACCCCGCAAAGATAACCACCATGAAAAACCTCTCCAGGCTAACTTTGGGCTCCTAAAAACAGAGGTGGCTAACTTCACGGCACCCATGCAAAAGGAGAATAGTTGCATGACCACAGAATAATACACTAATGCACTGTACAAAAACGTACTCAAATGCATGGATCTTGCCATACCCAATAGAACCAAGACTCTCTCTTTCAAAAAAGGAAGCCAACCTTGTGGTCCCCTGCCATAAACAAACTCTACAACAGAAGGAGGAAACTGATGCAGAATAAGGTTATGTCCCAAGACTGGAAAAACTCCCTTATCAGCCTCAACAAAAAGTTGAGATCCCTCATCAAATCCTCTAAAGCTAGCTATGAAAACAGAATTGCAGCAGATAGTAAAGACAACCACAAGCCTTTCTATAGTTATGTAAAAAGTCTCCATGGCAATACCTAGATTTGCTCTGAGTTGCTGTGCAATAGTGCCTCCTATACCTAGCCAACAGATATTGCCAATATACTGGCCGACAAATTCAGTGCCAAGGTTACCCCTCTCTCCCCCCCCAAAGGACCAGTCACAATATCAGTAGATTGCCAGGAACCCAGTATTACCGCTGCACAGGTTAAAACAGCACTGTCCAAGGCCAAGAATACAGCTTCTATGGGACTTGACAATATCCCTGGTTGTGTTCTGCATGAAATACAGAGTGAACTCGCACCTCATCTGTGTGGCTGTTCAATCACAGCCTCACCTCAGGCTTTGTCCCTACTGAATGGCGCACTGCTACAGTCATCCATCTCCATAAAGAAGGAGAGACTACAACACTGGGAACTATCTCCCCATTAGCCTGAGGAGCCTGATATGTAAAGCTATGGAACACATCATCATGGACCTAATAAACATGGATATAGGGAATATCCAAACTCTGGATCCCACACAGTTTGGTTTTGTGAAGGGTAGATCATGCCTGCTCAACTTGGTCAACTTCTTTGAGTCAGTCACCAGAGCTGTGGATGAAGGCAAGGTGGTTCATACAACCTACCTTGATCTGGCCAAGACCTTTGATACCATTCCCCACTCATGAATCATAGAAAAACTCACTAAGCTAAGCATCAACCCCTGTATCACTAGGTGGGTTGCAAACTGGCTCACAGGTAGAACCCACAGTGTGAAAGTAGCTGACTTCAAGTCAGACTGCCAAACAGTCATGAGTGGAGTCCCACAGGGTTCGGTCCTGGGTCCTCTCCTGTTGGTATCTACTTCAATGAAATCCAGGCCATCACGAGGGGGACTCTGGCTGACAAAATTCATAGACAATTGCAATTTGGGAGCTATTATTAACTCCCCAAGTGATGTTGACATCCTACAGAAAGGCCTCACTGAGACCAACGACCGGTGTCAGAACCATGGCCTTAAGCTCAATGACAAAAAATGTGTTATCCCCTTTGGGAAAAACACGTTTCCCATGAATTACCACATTGATGGTAGTACACTGAACACAGAAGGTGTTATAAGAGATCTGGGAACACAGGTTTACAGCAACTTCTCTTTTGACCACCACATTACCACTGTGGACAGAAAGTCCTTCTATGTGGCACATGTCATTACGAAGGGTTTTGCGTCCAGGAAGAAAGAGGTCATTGTCTCCCTCTGCTCATCCCTCATTAAGCCAATCATTGAGTACAATGCCCCATTTGGCATGTACCTCATTAAACACCTGCAAAAACTGGAGAGGCCAGAAAAGTACCTCACAAAGAGGATCCTAGGCCTTAAACATTTGTCCTATACGGACAGACTCAAAAAAACGCCAACTATTCTCTGTCTCATATCGCCTAACTAGAGGCGATCTCTGCTTGACTTACAAAGCCATGTCTGACCCAGCTCTGTTAGAAATGCTACATCTAAAGAAATCCCAGTCCCTCCACACCCACACTCCATTACCACAATCAACAGAACATGGTGGAGGGACAGGTTCATAGCCCAGAGACTGCCCATGCTATGGAATAGACTTCCCATACATGTCAAGCAGTGAATCACACTGGCCCTCTTCAAGAGAAATCTTGATGAGTTGATGGGAAATAGAAAATTCACCCCAGGGATCACTCCAGTGGCTCTACTCGATAGACACACTGGAAACTAAGGTCAGGTGGCACAATGCCAGGATAATCCTATGGGCTAAGCTTGTAAAAGCTCCAGGGCCATTAGCTTAGTACATACCTATGAACCTATGTAGATCAAAATTTAACTTGTTATTAATGATAACTCCTAGCAATTTTGTGTTGATGACATTTTCAATTTTTGTGTTCTTTGAGGAGATAATATTAAGGCCAGTACTGCTTTAATTTATGTCTTCGGAAAGGAATAGGATTGGTTTGGTTTTCCTTGGGTTTCAGTGAAAGAAATGGGGTTAGAAAAGTAAAATATGGAGGAGGAGGATATCTACACGACAGAAAAAAAGTGCAGTGGGAAAAGGTTATACCTAATCCAATACACTTCTATTCTGTGTGGCCCAGGATGGGGGAGGTGCAGCAAATGACTGGAGAGAGATTCATGGCATCATGCAAAAGTACTAGGGTAATGGCTGAAGAGCCCTTACAAGCCTAGCCAGTTTTGTTCAGATTTTACCCAATTTTCTGTCCCTAGAGGAAAGATAACAAGGGTCAGCAAGTGGAGTTTTGACAATTTATACAGACTGCCTCTGTCCATAAGGGATATGAACACCACCCCAAGAATGAGTCTGGTCTTCCCATCCACTGGTCCAGATTTGCTTGACGATGGTCAGGGAAGGGCTGTGCTTCATGTGAAGAGGCAGCCTATACTAGAGGAGGGGCAATCTCAGGGACACATATCAGTCACTCCATCATGATCTATTCATGTCAGAGATCAGGTTTAGATCCTTGGAACAGGTAACCCTAATGCAGTTAGTTTTACAGATATGCAACATTTTCATCAGGGATGAGTCAGAGACTGCCTTGTAGGTCAGGCATAGATCACTCTTCAGTCCTCAGCAATTGGTGGGAAGCTGAACACAGCATTAGGGCTTTTAATAAGTCTGCATATCACATGTTGGTGGAAGGACCACTAATCACCTGTATCTTTTGGTGAGAAACCTCTGAGAATGCTCCAACTGTTGCAGGTGTCTGGTAAGGTACATGCCAAAGGGTACATTGTACTTGATTACTGATCTGATGAGGGCTAATGACATCCTTAGAACTGGATGCCATGCCTTTACTTATAAGCTGAGCCATATAGGATGTAGATTCCCCCACTCTAATAACATGCGTCCTATCCATGAGCCATATGGCTATCCATCTGGTAACGAGGAGGTTTATGCCCAAGTTTGTGAGTTTATCAATAATACTTGAGTGGGGTAATGTGCCAAACACCTTGGCAAGGTCAAGGTAGGCATTATGCATTGACTTAAACTCATTCATGGCCTTGGTGACCTTCTCAAAGAATTCCACGAGACTGAGCAGGCAGGACCTGAACTTGACAAAGCCAAACTGGTTCAGGTCTAGAGTCTGGAGATTTCCTGTGTCGTTGTTAATCAGGTACATGATTGTCCTTTCCATAGTCTTGCATATGAGGTTAGTCAGACATGGGTTGGTAGTTTACTGGGTCCATTGATGGTTCCTCCTTGCACAGAGGGATGCTTACTGCTCTCATCTATTCTCCTGGAACAAAGCCTGTCTTGAGACTGTGGTTAAACAGAGATCTGAGTGGATAAAAGTAATGCACAGGAGAAAGCGTTGGCAGAACAATATATTCCTCATAGACTGAATGTTTATGCAGTTAATAGCGTTCATTATCAGCTGTACTAGTTATCCAAGTACACCATGCAATAATGCGATATGATGCAAAAAACAGTCCATGTATACAGGCATTTTTTACTTCACCAAAAAGTATAGTCCAAAGGCGATGTTAATACCAAATCCTTTTAATAATACAAAAACATGGCAAGCGCTTTCACCCAGAAGGCTTCTTCAGGCTAAACAGTTATCATTTAAAAAACAGTATATATATATATATATATATATATATATATATATATATATATATATATATATACATACCCAAGTCAATCATGACATCACTTCCACCTGATTAATTAACGAACAACATTTTAAAATAATAACTAATAAATAACCTATACGAGTAAATATTCACAAAATAAAAACAATAATCAGACTACTATATCGGATACCTATTGTTTTATAACACATATATATATATATATATATATATATATATATATATATATATATATATATATATATATGGGTATATACTATAAAATGCAGATGTAGTAACATAAGCATTCAATTTAAATACATTTTTAATTAATAAATATTATAAAACATCATTTAAAATATAATAACATTTTAATTTTAAGCTTCCTTGCTTTAAGAATGGGTCGAATGGGTACCCTGTCATTCAGTCCAGGCTCCCGGTCAGCTCTTAATCTAATGATCCATTTTGTTTCATTTTGTTCAGTCCGGTTTTGGATCTGAGTGGGTCTGCTAGGTCATGTTTCATGCTTTTTAATAGGAACCCTGGGATTCCATCAGAGTGCAATAATGCTGTGTTTCTAGCTTTGAAGAGTGCAGTGACAACTGTTTTGTGATAACAGGCAAAGGAATGGTAGGGAATATTTCATAGGGATTGACTGGAGGTGATGAAGGGGTAAAATAAAATTTTAGCTGAATTTATCTACCAGCAGGTTTGCTATTTCTTCTGGCTGAGTATAGGTAGTGCCATCTACAGCTAGCTCAGAACATTGTTGAGTATTTCCCCTAAGATTTCAGACATAACTAGCCTCCTTTACTTGTCAGGCTATTTTAGTCTTGTATTTAGCGTCTGAAGACTCGACTAGCTCCTTGACTTGCCTGTTGAGATTAATGAGGATTTTTTTTCTCTGTTGTACACCCACCCTCTAACTTCTATACAGAAATTTCCTATTTCTGTTGTACAGTCTGTTTAGCCATGGTGGTGCAGCGGTTAGCATTGTCACCTCACAGCAAGAGGTTCTCCCATTCAGTTCTTGGCTGGAGCGCCTTCTGTGTGTAGTCTGCATGTCCTCCCCACAATCGAGTGATGCTAAACGACATGCAAGTAAGTGTGAGCGTGAATGGGCATGCCTTCTTTGAAGGTTGAACATCGGGCTGGCAACTCGACACTAAAAATCCACTGCCAATCATGAGCGGACTGGAGTTCCGCTGTGGCGACCCCTAACCGGGAAAAGATGAAAGACTTTAGTCTGTTTATGCAAGGGGTCCACCAGGGTGGCTTGTTTTTCCGAGTAGACCCGGGTTTAGTTTTGACAGGTACTGCTGTTTCTATGCAATTGTTTAAGGGGTTGTACAGAGCATTCATGTATACTTCTGCATAACTCTCTGAGATTTTGGGGTTCGGGGGAGCTTTAAGATTACCTATGCTATCAATTAATAAAAGGTAATTTGCCTTGGAAGGATTGTTTAGGGTTTTAGGGTTTGATGAGAGTTCTACTATTACATTTATTTCAATGGAGACTAATTTATGATCCGATCTTATCAACAAGGACATTGCACTGGGTGGAAGGGAGGGTGATTCAACAATTCCCCATGTTTGTGAGTACCATGTCAAGGATAGCTGAGCCCCTAGTGGGAGTGCAGACTAGCTGTTCCACAGCATTTTCATTGACATATTCCAGGAATCTCTGACCTTGCTGTTAGTTTTTGTGTATGTTTCTATGTTTAAGGAGCGATAGTTAAAACTGCCCATGAGTAATGTGCTGGAGTGAATGGTAAGTGAGTCTAGTAATTTCAGGTACACAGAGTGGTTTTCATTGTTCATGGTTTGAGACTTGTAGCTAATGATAATATGGTGGAGGATATTGCCTGTGGTCAGCTGGACATGGAGTAACTCAGGCGAGTCATACTGCTTGACCAGTCTCGAGATATGATTGTTATTTATGAAAATGTAAACACCTTCTCCATTTTTTTTTTCTTTTCAATGAGTGGTCTGAATGTATGAAGGTATTATAGCCTTGCACTGCAGGGATGCTTTTCGCAGCCTTGAACCATGTAACTGCACAGATATAAGTATTCTCCTGGTTGAGGAGAGCTTCCAAGGACTGCAGTTTCTTGTTAAGACACCTAGGAGTGAGCAGTAATACCTTTAGCTTGGCATTCAAAGAGTTTGTTACATTGATAGGTCTATTGGTTTGACACTGACAAAAGGAACTATGGGAGTGGCAAATGCATTGGCCAGTATTCAAAATTCTGGCAGCGACAGGTGCAGGCCATCTCTGGCAATGCAGTGGAGTCTGTCAATCATGTCGTTCCAAGTAGACAAATACTGGTTCCCCTTGGAATGATACAAGTAGCTAAGCCAATCACTGAAGTCAATCATTTTCTGTTCGTATTGTTGTATCAGTCTTGGTGAGGGTAGAATGCTGCTCAATGCAAGGCTCATACCTGCCTGCAGCATGTATTCAGAGAGGTCCATCATGTCTCTCTCGATATAGTCCAGGGAGGTATGTCAGGTTATTCATACTCACATCGAGTATGACTGAGTCATACTCCTGCTTGTGGTTGAGTGACCTAAGTACCTGCATGATCTGGTGAATTCTGGACCCTGACTGGCAACTGGCTTTAACCCTCTCTTTATCCAACTTGGTGAGGGGTGTGTCCATGTGTCTCAAAATGAGTCTTTTATGATCAAGATGATTAAATGTGTGGTGTTTCACCTTAGGGCTTCTCGTGGAGACACTGTGATGTGCATTTTTATGTGTAGTGGTTGGTGTTGTCTTGGCTTTGTTTGCATGTGGTTTCTGATGCCGGCATACAGGAGACCTCTGAGGTTTTGGTAAGTGACTTGTGAGAACCTCTGCATATGTGAGTTTTTGAGCTGAGACCTTATTTAGTGAGGGAAATTATGTGCATGTGCTAAACCTGTCATTTCCTCTGTCAGTATGTTCATAGGTTCATAGGGTCATTCTAGGCTATCTGCCCTAGGGCATTTATAAGCCAAGCCAGAGTATGTTTGGCTTTCGCCACCCATTTTAAATTAATTTTGCTATGCCCTTTTTCCAGGTTAGTATACTGTGCCTCTGTCTAACAGTGACACAGAAGTGATACCCGGGGTAAACCTACGATCTCCCATCCACTCATCAAGATTCCTCTTGAAGAGAGTCAATGAGGGACTCTGCCTAACCGAGACTGGGATTTTATTCCATAATGAAGGGAGCCTCCAGCATGTCCTATTTATTTCAGTGCTGAGGTTCAAGTCTCTCAAGCACGTAGCTCGATGGGATTTGGATTTTCTGAGGTGCAGCATGTCCATTAATTCCGGGTTGGACATGGCTTTATACGTCAGGCACAGATCGCCTCTGAGCAGGCGGTATGCCACTGAGTAGAGCTGGAGTTTCTTAAACCAGGCAGTATATGGCATTTGTTTGAGCCCATTGATCCTCTTGGTGAGGTACTTTTGGGGTCTTTCCAGTTGCTGCAGGTGTCTGGTATTGTACATCCCAAAAGGGGCATTGTACTCAATTATGGGCCTGATGAGGGATGAGTAAAGAGGCATGATGACCTCCCCTGATCTAGATGTGAATCCCTTCATGATTAGGTGGGCTATATAAAATGTTTTATTAACCACTTTGGCCACATGGTTGTCAAATGAGAGATTGCTATCAACTTGAGTCCCCAGGTCCCTAATTACTTCTTCTGTACTTAATGGATTACCACCTATGTGGTAATTTGTGGGCACTTTGTTTTTGCCAAAGGGGATGACTATACACTTTTTGGCATTTAGCTTGATGCCATGGCTCTGGCACCAGTTGTCTCTTTCTATGAGGCCCTTTTGGAGGATGCTTGTGTCGGCTGGAGAGTCTATTATGGCACCCAGTTTGCAGTCATCTGCGAACTTGGTCAGCCACAGTCCTTCCGTGATGGCCTGTACCACCGAGAAATATATACCGAACAAGAGAGGTCCAAGGACTGAGCCTTGTGGGATGCCACTTGTAACTGGTTTGGAGTCTGACATGGCTCCAGCAATTCTAACCATGTGGGTTCTGTCCTTGAGCCAGTTTGCAACCCATCTAGTGACATAGGGGTTTATATTTAAGCTGGTGAGCTTATCTATAATGCCCGAGTGGAGTATTGTATTGAAGGCTTTTGCGAGGTCCAGGTAGGCTGTGTGGACCACCTTCCCCTCATCAATGGCCTTGGTGACTGTTTCAAAGAAATCAACCAGGTTTAAGAGTCAGGATCTGCCCTTAACAAAGCCGAACTGGGTAGGATCCAGTGTCTGTATGTCCCCAATATCTTTATTTATGAGGTCCATGATAATCCTTTCCATAGCTTTGCAGACCAAGCTAGTCAGGCTTATGGGGCGATAGTTTCCAGGATCTGTTGAGGCACCACCTTTGTGGAGAGGGACCACTGTTGCTGTACGCCACTCTTTGGGTACATATCCTGTAGTAAGACTGAGATTGAACAGTAGTTTTATGTTTGGGTTTAGCTCTTCTTGGAGTTCATGTAGGATGCAGCCCAGGACACAGTCTGGTCCCATCGATGCTGTGTTTTTTGCTTTGGAGAAGGCAGCTCTTACCTGAGCATCTGAGATGTCAGGGGGGCAGCACTCTGCTGGGACAGATATTTGCCCTTTTGGTGGGGAGGGGGGGGAGAAGTTTGCGCTGAACCTGTCAGCTAGGATGTTGGCAATGTCTGTGGGTTCGATGTATTTTTGTCATTTTGGACTAATTCTGAGCATATCTGGGAATTCCCACCCAGGTTCCTAATATAACTAAAGAAAGCCTTGTGATTATCCTTGGTGTCCTGTGCAATTTTTCTCTCGAAGCTGACCTTAGACGATTTTATGAGTGCCCGTAGTTTTTTGCTAATACTGATCAGAGATGCCTTCCCTTTTTGGGATTTTGCTCTATCATGTAGTAGCTTCCTCCTTCTATTATATAGTTTGTTTATGGCTGGGGTCCACCACACAGGACGTCTGCCTTTGGAGGATTGGGTCTTGGTTTTATTTGGGATTGCATGATCCATGCATTCCTGAAGGTGTTCATAGAATGCATTTATAAAGGATTCTGCAGTCTGGGCCGTATTTTCCACAGGCTCGGGGGCTTTGAAGGATTCAACCTCGGTTTTGAGGAGTGTGAAATTTGCTTTAGAGAAGGTTTTCACTGTGGTTTTCTGGGCAGGGGGCGGGGTCGGGATGTGAATATCCAGTAAGATTAGTTTATGGTCTGATCTTACAGTGAGAGATACACTTCTGGTCTGGAGCATAGAGTCCCCATGTTGGTGATGATCAGGTCCAGTATGTTTTCCCCTCTTGTGGGAGTGGTAACAAGTTGTTCCATAGCATTTGAGTTTATAAATTCTAGGAACCTTTGGGCTAGGGTGTTGGAGCTAGAGTAATGCTCCCAGTCTATGTTTGGGTAGTTGAAGTCGCCCAATATAATGATGTTTGGAGAGACCTTTATATTTTCCAGTGTTCTCAGGAAGGCCGAGTGGGGTTCCTGGGTTTGGGAGGGTGGTCTGTAGCAGGCTATAAACTGGAAGGCAGTTTTAGCCACTGTTAGTTGCACATGGATAGTCTCTGATGCTTCGTTCTGTGCCACCAATCTGGAGGTGTGGGTATCTTTGACGAATATTGATACTCCCTCTCCTTTTGTGGTTCGGTCAAAGTTTTGGGGCCAAAAAGCATGGTATGAGGTATAACCTGGTAGTGCTGGGGTGCTCTCAGGAGCCTTGAACCAGGTTTCTGTTACTGCACAGATATCGATGTTCTCCATGCTTAGGAGAGTTTCGAGTGCGTGCATATTGAGGTTTAGACTTCTGGTGTTGAGTAGCATTACTCTTAGTTTCTTATCCCTTGTGATACCTATGGAGGTGGGTTTGTCTTTTGAGCCTTGCCTAAAAAAGGCACTATGGGGGAAGCAAGAGCCTTTGCCAATATCCGAAAGCCCAGGGGTGACAGGTGCAAGCCGTCCCTAGTGAAGCATCGTGGCTTGTCGAGCATGTCATCCCAGGCTGACAGGCATTGGATCCCCTTTGAATGACACCAATACTTAAGCCAATTGTTGAAATTGATCATCTTGTCTTCATATTGTGGCATCATTCTTGGTGAGGGTAAGATGCTACTCAAGGTCAGGGTCATACCGGCCTGGGCTACATGCTCAGAGAGCTCCTCTATGTCTCTTTTCATGTTGTCCAGGGAGGTATGTCTCAGGTCATTCACACCAGCATGGACAATGACCGAATCATATTTATACTTGCCTTGGAGTGACCTGAGTGCTTGTGTTATGTGACGGATCCTAGCACCCAACAGGCAGCTCACCGTGACCTTCTCCTTGTTCAGCCTGATGAGTGGGACGTCAGTGTGCCTGACGATAGAGTCACCTATTACAAGTGTATCAGGTGTGTTGTTTAGCCTTAAGGGCTGTGACTGTTCGGCACACTGGCTTTGTGAGCTATGTGTTGCACGTGTTTTGTTTTGGGGTAGTGGTTGCTTGGGTGTCTGCTTTGGAGGTCTCTGCTGCTTAGGCAGATTTTTATTTAGAGCCTCCGAGTATGTTTTTGTGTGTTTATGTGTTTGGTTTTCTGTCGTGGTAGGTCTATGTGAGACTGGAATTGTAGTGAGTGTGGTTTCCTTCTCCTCCTGACTGGTTACGCCAGTACTGACTTGAGAGAGATTAGCCTCCAGTTTGGCTATATGGTTGCATCTCACACATGTGTTGGAATTTGCTGGGAGGAGAAGAGGGTTGTCTGTGTACATGAGGCAGTTGTAACATTGCCTCAAGATTCCCAGATTCACCAGCTGGACCGGAGAGGAGATTGACAACTGACCTTTGGACATGCTAGAATAGTATTGGGAATTCCTTTATAATTGAAAAAGGGCCAATGGGGAACAAAGTACTCAAGGGGAGTTTGTGAGGGTGTAGTGCTTTTAATTTTTTAGTGCTGACTTATATAATTGCTTTAGTGAGCAAGTGCCAGGTAACTTAAATGCAATGTGTTACAGGTAACTTAAATGCAAAAATGACAAACAGTAACTTTCTTTCAAGTGAAACAAGGAAATAAGTACAGTAAGCAATGCAGATATCACTAGGGATCCGCAGAAGAGCTGAAAAGCTGCGTTTTGGGTGGAATTAGCATTTCAGGGAAATAACAAGCAAACAAACAACAAGCATACAAACAAAGCTAGATTCAGCAGGCCTGGATCTAGTCTATGCTACAGCAAACAAGGTTTACCAATTTCAGTAAGAAACAGTTCAAATATGCAGGCACTATAAGCCTTTAACCAGAAATTCCCAGCTCAGAAGGGCAGAGTCCAGCCTCTCCTCCCATAAGAGTGCAGACCACAAACCTTCTTAATGTAAAATAACTGGCCTGAAGCCCAAGTGCTTAAACCAGAACTAATACACTTTTAGAATAACAGACACTGAGCCCTCAATCAGCAGTTCCCAACTTAGAAGGATGTAAGCTACCTGTCCTGCCACCACAGTGCAGGCCACAAACATTCCTAATGTAAAACAACTGGTCTGATGCCCAAGTGCTTAATCCAAAAGACTTAGAATGATAGCTACACTTTAATCAAGTTACTACCAAGCAGTAATAAATACAATTGAACACTTTAAAGAATGCCTGTATTAGTGCTCAAGTTATACAAACAAAGCTAGATTCAGCAGGCCTGGATCTAGTCTATGCTACAAGGTGTACCAATTTCAGTAAGAAGCAGTTCAGATATGCAGGCACTATAATCCTTTAACCAGAAATTCCCAGCTCAGAAGGGCAGAGTCCAGCCTCTCCTCCCACAAGTGTGCAGACCACAAACCCTCTTAATGTAAAATAACTGGCCTGAAGCCCAAGTGCTTAAACCAGAATTAATACACTTTTAGAATAACAGACACTGAGCCCTGAATCAGCAGTTCCCAACTTAAAAGGATGTAAGCTACCTGTTCTGCCACTACAGTGCAGACCACAAACCTTCTTAATGTAAAACAACTGGTTTGAAGCCCAAGTGCTTAAACTAAAAGGCTTAGAATGAGTTACACTAAGCAGTAATAAATACAATTGAGTACTATTAAGATGACGTAAAAGCAAAACATCCATGTCTCAATTTTCATAGTGTAACTACATCTCTCACATGCTGTGTTTGTTTGTTTCAGGATTAAGTGTTTTTCAGTATACATGAGACAATTGCTACATTGCTTCAGGATGCCCATGTCCACTAGGCTGGCCACAGAGATAGCAGGAAAGTGTCTATCCATGGTTTTATTTATTTTGTTACTATGGGTTTTATCCAGGGAGAAGAGTAGGAAGATTTAACTGGCCTGGGATGATAGGACATAGACGAAGAATGGGTGCTATACTCAGTGTGATCTGCAGCTATCCAACAAGGCACTGCTCCTGGAGCAGCAGGGGGAATGGGGAAGTTTACAGATCTAGTTATTCTAAGGTAAATTTTAACTTGAAAGTGTTTATATCTATATGGGCACTGCTAACCACCACTGGGTGGAGAGCAGCCTAACACAAACGCTGGGCTTGCATAGAATCAGAAATACAAGTTTTACAACAGCAAGACCTATAGACCAAGCAGGAAAAACACAATAAGCTTTACGTCAGCAGCCCCCAACTCAGACAGGTTTGCTATAGCATGCTTCTGCCACAAGAGTGCTGTCAGAAAACCCTCTTAAAGTAAGAATGCTGATTTAGAGTTCAGGTGTAGGGAAACTACACAGTCTAAACACTACAGTCCTATAAAGCTAGCAGACACAACGTACTTAAGTACTACAGCAATAGTGGAAACAGTTCAGCTTTGAAACACTACTAAAGTATGAGAAATGTAACAAATATATGAGTCTTATGACATACAGTAAAAATAATCAGCAGACGTTCAAAATGATATGTATTTTAATTCCTTTAGCAGCTGATGGCTTTAGATGTAGCAGATTCAGTGTAAATCTCAATTGAAGTTGCCAAGCCAAGATTAGCTCCAAGAAATTGAGTGCAAACCTATGCAAACACTGGGCTTATATAGAATCAGAAAAACAAGTTTCACAACAGCAAGGCCTACAAACCAGTCAGAAAGACACACAATAAGCATTCAAGGTAGCAGTCCCTAACTCAGATAGGTTTGCTACTACTCACCTTTCTGCCACAAGAGTACAGTCAGAAAATCCTCGTAATGTAAAAAATGTTCATTTTAGAGCTCAAACGCAGGGAAACCACACAATCTAGATACTAGAACCCTGTAAAACTAGCAGACACAATGCAATTAAGTACTACAGTAGCAGTGGAAACAGTTCTGCTTGAAATGTAACTGATAATGCAGGACTATTATGAAATACAGTAAAAGTAATCAGCAAAAGTATGAAACGATACTTGGTATTGACATGTCAATAATATTTAGGTAAATCTGGATAAGCAGGCTTCAAATGATCCTTGGGCCTATACCCTAGTAACCACCTATGAACCTATAAGACAATAATGTGCATGTTAATGAAAGGGCAACCATAAAGACAAGTGCTAAGGAATCTGTGCTGAAGGAGTGTTGGGATAGCAAGGAAAGCTATAGGAAGCAACAATAGGATAGTAAGTTGTTTTACCCTTATCAGATAATGACATGCTTTCTTAAAAAATAACAGAAAAATAAATTTTTATATGTTCATAAATTAAATTGGAGGTTTATGACCAATTGGCCTTGAAGCAGTTTGATCTACTTAATCTCATGTTGATGATGTGTATTTTTATGTGTAGTGGTGTTTTTCTGATTTCCATTTATGCATTAACTTTTTTTATAGACTCTAATGACTGATTTCTTCTGATTGTAAGGAAATGCTTATTGCACAATATTGGAAAGCATTGTCTGTCTCTATTACTTTTTATTACTGATACAGTAAACTCTCAGTTAACCAGAACTCAAGCAACCAGAAAAAAAATTTAAGAAATGCAGTACAATTTTCATGTGTTGTACTTTGTACCTTATGTTTTTAGAGTTTTAAAAAGGAAGACTGGAATAAATTCCCTCTCTCCCCAACATAAGAACAAGTCAAACCAAACAAATAGTATAGAGTACAGTATTAGTCAGGCCTATTTTTAATAGTAACTCTCAAGCAACCTGAAGCTACAGTTGTCTGGCATCTACCAATCCCCATGGGTGACGGTTAACCAAGAGTTTGCTGTATTTGCTTTTAGTACTTGGTTTCCATAGCTGGCGTTAGCTCACTGAAATATGTGTTCCAGGTATAGGCTATCAGATAGAATTAGTTCAGACATTGCATTGCAGACCAGGTAGAGGTCACTTCTTAGAAACCTACAAAAAACAGAATTTAATAAGAAGTTATGCACTTACCATAACATTCCATGTTTGTAGTCCATCTCGCCTACATTCTTGCTGGATTGATTCGGAAACAATCCTCAGCTTTGACTCAACCGATACTAAAGCTCGAGAGCTTTTACTGGCTCAAGGCTCTCACCCTCTTCCACCTCATGGTGCACCACGGCAATTCCCTATATCTTGTTTGCAAGAAAGTAACTAAATACATAATAGTAATTATACTATCAATAACTATGTACATACAAACAAAACAACTTTGTTTTACTATCCATGCTAAGTGGACAGAACAACTATAACAAGGTCAGACAACATAATGGATAGTCCACCAGTTCCTCCTGGATACAGGAAGGGGGAAGGAGGGTGGGACGCAAGAATGTAGGTGAGATGGACTACAAACATGGAACATTATGGTAAGTACATAACTTCTTAATGTTATGTAGTCCTATCTCGTCGTAATTATTACTGGATGGGACAGTGCCCCCAGCACCTTTATCCCGGGAGGTTCAAGTAAAGAGACTCTTCAGCATAGTGGACCTAAAGGATGACTTGTCCTGGGAGGCCAAATCCAATTTGTAATGTGTGACAAAGGTATGAGATCTTGCCCAAGTAGCTGCTGCACAAATGGTATCAATTGAGAGTTTTGATTTGAAGGCATATGAAATTGATACTGCTCTAGTTGGATGGCCTTTTACTTTAGCAGGTAGTTGTTTCCCAATGAGGATGACTATGACACAGAAGATAATGGCACTGGAATAATCAGAGGAGGTGTGGACATGGACAGTTGTCAACATCTGCAGCAGCGTTCATCTGCTCTGGAAGAATTTTTAAAAACAGTAACATATATTTATGTAGAAAAGGAAGGGTTACATTAAACATGACAATTACTATTAATAGGTGAGCCTTCTGCATCTGAAGAGTTTGGAAAAGAAGGCAGTGCATGGTCAGTATTTCCCACAATTCCTTAAAAAGCTCCCAGTACTGTATGATGTTTCTTTACTAGTAATTAAACTAAATTAAATTTAATTAAAATACTTCCTAATACCCATGTTGTGCTTGTTTGCCCTCCTGAGTGTGTGTCTTTAGCAGCCTGCCGCAAACCGCTTGCTACTCTCCCCCCTCCAGTCTCTAAACCCTGAATAATCATTTTGCTTCAAAGACTTGCTTAACACTTCTGCTTGCTATCCTTTCTTATGCCAATAGGTGGCAGCACCTACCAACACAATAGCTAGTACTACACTATTCTCCTGAGGTTTAGTTCCTAAAGCTGGCTAAACTCTTTTTCTAATTCATACTCTCTATCTCCTTAACTGTTATACAGCCTCTCCCCCCTTGCTAAAACATGGACATATTTCCAGCCTGTTAACAAAGCTTTTCCCCCTTAACAGTTTTTCATTACATTACCCACTTACCATAGTATTGTACTACAGCTGCTGATACTTTTTCTGATACTTTTTCTGCTGCACACTCTTCACTTGCTGTATCCCGCTTCGTTCACCCTACGGGCTCACTCCGCTCCCCTCCCTGCCCCCAAATCTCACCCGCCCCCAGTGCTCCTATACTTATTTGCAGAAATACACCCCCCCTCATACAACTACCAATCAGATCTCCCTCTGTTTTTAGACCACTCCCACTCCTACACCACACCATCCTACCGTCATACTTTCTCCTCCCCAACTCTCACCCTCTTCCACCTCATTCATTAACTAAACCCTATATGTACCAACCTCTTGAACACAGCCACCTCCAAAACCTACCTCTACCCCCTCTCACTTCCACCACACCTACTTTTTTCCCCTTCCGTCAATCAAACTCCATTCTATACTCTTTCCTATATCTGATCTCCCACTATGTATACCTTAATGCTCACCAACCTTCTACTACTTTAACTAATCTTACATCATCTCACTGCACCCCATGCACCATTACCCTCCTTCCATAAACACTCCACCAACCCACTCCCAAAT
Organism: Protopterus annectens; assembly: GCF_019279795.1. Lineage (NCBI taxonomy): Eukaryota > Metazoa > Chordata > Ceratodontiformes > Protopteridae > Protopterus > Protopterus annectens. The sequence goes on from NC_056726.1 coordinate 1,647,499,555, forward strand.
GCTCAACCTAACTCAAAAATTGACTTCTTCATCTCTCCCTCTTTCCTACCCTTAAACATTCTAGTCTCTAAAATAAAAATACCCCTTCTTACTCCCTAACTCCAAAAAACAAGACAAAGCTTATTAGATACTACTCACTCATACCAAAATCCAAAAGTTTCCCCACCATTATACTTATAGCAGGTGATATTCATCTAAACCCAGGTGCAAACCCAAACCTTACCTCTAGTCCAAACATCCCTCCCACCTCAGCTTCTCTAACTACTCCCCTAAAACAAATCTCCTTCTATTCTATTAATACCAGTAGCATTCTCAACAAACTTAGTCAGTTCCATGCTTGGATAGCAAATCATACCCCTGATGTCATTGCGGTAACAGAAACCTGGCTTAAACCACACAACCTAGATAAAGATATCCTCCCTCCCAGCTATAACATGATTTGCCTAGACCGAATGAACAAAAAGGGTGGGGGAGTTGCCATAGTCTGTTCTAGTAATCTCACTATTTCTCTCATTGCAAATCCAAGGCCATCTTTCTCCCCAGCAGAAATACTGGCAGTTAACCTTAAACTAAACAACTTCACTACTACCACTATAGTAGCCACCTACATTCCACCAGGTGATAATATTCCAGTACTGGAAAACATTCTCTCCTATTTTTCCCTGAATATCCCAAATGAAACAATCCTCCTTGGTGACATGAACATCAATTGGCTAACCCTTAATAACCCTGGATCCACACACAATATATATGGATTTACCCAGCTAATTACTAAGCCAACACACTCAAACAACACCCACACTACAAATACCCTCATAGATTGGATACTTGTCTCAGCTCCATCCAAATATCACAATCCTGAAACTCTTCCTGATTCCCTGAGTGACCACTCACCTATAAAAGTGCTAAGATATACTAGTCACCTCCCAAAATCACTCACATTTTTTTACCAGGCATAATCTCTCCAATTTTAACCCAGAAACATTTAGCACTCTAATATCTAGAGTAAACTGGGACTTCCTCAATCAGCTTCCTTTAAATGAGGCTGTCGTTGCTTTCAACTCTACTTTTCTGGATATTGTTAGCTCACTAGCCCCACCTCGTAAAATCAGGACAAAAGCTAAAATACCTCCTTGGCAAACAAAAAACACAAGAACTCTCATGACGTCTAGGGATAAGTCCTGGAAAAAATGGCTTCAAACGAAAAAATCCCTATGATCTACAAAGATACAAAGCACAAAGAAACCTGGTCAAAAGACTAACCAACAAAGACAAAAAAGAATTCTACTACCCCCCCCCCCTTCAACACTAAAATCAGACCCAAAAAAATGTTGGCACACAGTCAATCAAATGCTCCATCTGGGAAACCCTACCTCACCCAACCCTACCCCAGAAAAGACACCAGTAGACACAGCAAACACCTTCAACACTTACTTTGCTGAATCAATATCCAATCTCTTTAACTCAAATAGCTCCAACACAAAGAACCCCACAAACCCAGCTTTCTCTTCTACAACAACTCCTTCTAAAATCTTTTCTCTCAAGCCCATCCCCACAACCCACATCCGCACTTTACTCTCCAAACTTAAACCCTGCTCTGTATCTGCAGATAACATCCCACCCTACTTTCTCCAGTCAGCTTCCCACTCACTTGCCTATCCTATCTCTATCCTCATAAACCACTCCATCTTAGAATCTAAAGTACCTTCCATCTGGAAACACTTCTATACCATACCTATCCACAAAGGAGGTAACTCCACTGAAATCTCTAACATTAGGCCTATTGCCATCCTCTCCCCTCTATCTAAAGTTCTTGAAAAGTGCATTCATACTCAAGTCATGGATCATCTCTCACAGGAAAACCTACTTACACCTACTCAACATGGTTTTCAACCAAAGCATAGTACCTATACTACACTCCTATCCTTTCTTAATACTATTTCCTTGGCCAGAGATGACCATAAACTTATTTCCCGTCTCTTCCTTGACCTCTCTAAGGCCTTTGATACTGTCTCTCACTCTCTACTAATAAACAAACTATCCAACCTCAATTTCTCTCCTGATACAGTGGCATGGTTTGAAAGTTATCTTAGAGAGATATTCCAATCTGTAAAATGGGATACTGCTCTATCAACTCCACTACAAATACAAATGGGAGTCCCTCAAGGATCCATTTTAGGGCCATTACTTTTCAACATCTTCATAAACTTGCTCTATACCTCCTGCCCACACTCCTCTATTATACAATATGCTGATGACTCTATAATTATAACTATAACTAACTCTCACTCAGAACTCAACAGCTACCCAGTCATCCTTTAACTCGGTAGAAACATGGCTTTCCAACAACCAACTCATCCTAAACCCCAAGAAAATGAAACTTCTACTCTTCCTCCCTAAAACAGCTAACCACATCAAGACCTCCTTTGCTATCCAGTCACTCAATAAGACACCAATTGTAGCCGAATCAAGCTCAAAACTCCTTGGTATTACAATCGATGACCAACTAAAATTTGATCTCCACATAAATAATTGTATCAGAAAAACCCACCCTAAGCTCAGTCTACTATACAGAAATAACAAATTTCTTACTCGGGAAGCCAGAATAGCCCTCACTCATGCCTATCTTCTTCCCTGCTTAACATATTGATCTCAAATTCTTACTAACCTTAACTCCTCTCTCCTTGCTAGACTTCAGACTACTTATCACAAAGTAGCTAGATTTGCAACCCAACAACCCCACATATCTCACCACTGTCTCTCACTAAGATACTTAAACTGGCTCGAACTGCCCCAACTCCTCCTTCTCTCTCAGCTCCAAACCATACACTGAATCCTATATTAGCCATCTTACTGTCCAGCCTTACACTCCATTATCTCCCACTATGCTCCTACAAGAAACCTCCGTAGCTCTTCCCAAGACCTTCTAAAAATCTACAAGCCCAAATCTAAAGCAGGACAAAACGTAAATAGCTACCGCCCCTCTATTGAATGGAACAAACGTACCCTCAGGATTTGTACACAGGCACATCCCAAACAGTTCAAACTAACACTAAAGGAATATTTCAATAAGAAATAGATCTGCCAATGCTCAAACCCTCCTTGAAAACTTTCCATTCTCAACTTTTCCTCTATCTATTTACTTCTCTCTGTAATACTCACATAACTACTGACCTGATTTGATAAAAAAAAAAAAAAAAAAACACCTGATTTTTGTACTTTATATTCCTTTCTGCTTAACTAATATATGTACAACCAATTGTTATCTGTATAAGATTTAGCTGTATTTGACTTGTATAAAATTGATACTAATGCACTTAATGTTATACTTGTATGTACTGGAGCTTTTCTCCCTGGGCCTCTGCTGAAAAAGGGCATCGGCTCAGTCAGACATTCCCGGTCAACAAATGCAAAATAAAATAAAATAAATAAATAAATAAATAAATAAATGAGATGCAGTCTGAAAGCCATTTAGACAGAGTCACCTTGACAACAGGCAAGCCTTTGTTTTTCTCTGAGAAGGAAACAAACAATTGATCCGATTTCCTACAATCTTTAGTCCTGTGCAGGTAAAATCGGAGAATTCTATGGACATCTAATTGATGTAATCTGTATTCTGATTTATTACTGTAATTGGGGAAGAATACTGGTAATTCAATAGTTCTGTTTAGCTTATGTTCTGAGCACACCTTAGGGAGGAAGGAAGGGTTAGTTCTTAGGGAGACTCTATCCTTATGGAATATAATATATGGGGGTCGAATGGTCAGAGCTTGCAATTCTGAAACCCTCCTGGCAGATATTATAGCTACTAAGAACAATGTCTTCCAAGACAACAATTTCAAGATGGATGAAGAAGACGGTTTGAATGGTGGAGAAATTAATGATGTCAGAACTAAATTTAAGTCCCAGGGTTCCTGAAGTTGCCTGATTGGAGGTCTGAGAAGTAGAACTCCTTTCAAAAAGGTTTTACATAAATAGTGGGACATAACAGGATTTTCCATGTTTCCAATTGATAATTTGAGATGGCAGCCAACTGGACTCTAATGCTAGCAGCTGCAGCTCCTTCTTGAAAAATAGATGCAAGAAAGGACAGGATAGAGTCTATGGAGGCTGAGTAGGGATATCTGCCTTGTTTAGCCACCCAAATGGAAAACCTTTTCCATTTGTTGGAATATAATTTCCTGGTGGAAGGTTTGTGGGAAGAAATGAGGATGTGTTTAATGGTAGGAGAAAAGGAAATACACCTGGCTATTTTTAGAACTGGAGCAGCCATGCTGTCAATTGCAGGGTTTGGATGGTAGGATGGAACTGTCCTGATTGGTGAATCAGAAGATCGGGAGATGGTTCCAGAATCCATGCCTTCCTCCAAGAGATAGGGCCACAGGAAGGGGAACCAGACTTGGTGAGGCCAGTAAGGAGCAATGAGGATCAGGGTACTCTTCAACAGTTTTGCTTTCTGAATCACTTTGGGTATGAGAGGAAAGGGTGGAAAAGCATAAAGTAGTCCCGGAGGCCAGCTGTGGACCAGAGCTTCCCGGGGTGACTCCCCCAGATGGGGAATGAGGGCAAAGTAATTACAGCATTTGGCGTTCATGTACATGGTGAATAGGTCACAGCAAGGGAGGGCCCATTTGCAGAAAATCTCTTCTGCAACTTCTGTTTTCAGGGACCACTTGTGAGGCATCAGAATTACCTGACTCAGTTTGTCTGCTATCACATTGGACTTCCCCAGAATGTGCATTGCTACCAGAAAACGTTGAGAGTCACCCATTTCCATACTCTTTGTGCCAATCGACAAAGTGGGTAAGACTTGGTTCCCCCTTGCTTATTTATGTACCACACTACAGACATGCTGTCTGATTGAATCGCAATTGTCCCGGTGGGAAGAGAACTGTGGAATGCTTGCAATGCATATAGCACTGCTCTCATCTCAAGAACATTTATATGCAAGTGGTTCTCATGATCCTGCCGGGCACCTTGGACCATCATTCCCAGATAATATCCCCCCACCCTATCTGGGAAACGTCCGTGTTCAAGACTGCATTTTGTTGAGGGAGAACAAGGGGATGACCTCGATAAAGCTGATCTGTATGTAACCACAATGTTAGATCCTTCTTGTAGGAGTTTGTAATGAGTATTTGGTGTGACGAGGGTAGATCCTGCATTGACCACTGGGTAAATAGTAGCCACTGAAGTACTCTCACGTGTAGGCGGGCTAGGGGAACTAAAAGAGTGGTGGATGCCATAGTTCCTAGAACTTGAAGAACTATCCTGGCCTGTACTTTGTCTTTGGTCAGCAAGAATCAGACTTGGTTGTGCAATGATTCTATCCTTTCTGGTGTCAGTTTTGCTGTCATGGTGGTTGAGTCAATGTCTGAGCCTAAGAAGACATTGTGCTGCGATGGAGATAAGGCAGATTTGTTTAGATTTACTGTAATTCCTAATCTGGTGCACAAGGATAGAGTCTCGTCCCTAGCTCAGATTAGTTGATGCTTGGTGGTACCAGTGAGGAGCCAGTCATCTATGTACGGAAACACCTGGAATCCCTGACATCTCAGGTGAGCCATGACCACTGCCATACATTTGGTGTATACTCTGTGGGCTGTACTGAGGCCAAAAGGCAGTGTTTGAAATTGAAAATGACTGGCTCCCAGCCAAAATCGTAGATGTCTTCTGGAGCGCCTGTCCATTTTGATATGGTAGTACGCGTCCTGAAGATCTATGGAGCACATCCAATTGTCTTTTCCAATAAATGGAAAAATTGACTGCAGAGTGATCATACAGAACTTTGATTTTTTTACAGGCTTGTTTAGGTTGCTAAGATCTAGAATTGATCTCCCGTCCCCAGTCTTTTTTTGAACTAAAAAGAATTGTGAGTAAGTTCCAGATCCTATTTGCTCTGTGGGGACTTCTTGGATGACTCTTTTTTGAAGCAACGAGATGACCTTTGATGTTGCACGGTCTATTTGATTGGGTGGCACATCTGGTAAAGACCAATTTGCAGGGGGATTGGAAACAAAGGGAAGAGGTAACCTCTGGAAATTATATTTTGTACCAATTGATCTTGGGAAATTTGTAGCCAGGCACTTGGGTACATTGAGAGACGACCCCCAATGGCTTCTAGAGATGGACAGTAGGGCAACCCCACAGGGGTGATGAAAAGGTCAATCAGAGAAATATCTCTATCACCCTGGTGTTGCAGAAACCCTCTGCCGCGAGCGCGGCACCTTCCATTATAACCTCTCCCTCTGCCTCTAAGGGAGGGTTGACCTTGTACTTGATGGAAACCTTTTTGGGATTTACAGAACCACATTTTCCCTCCTGTTTGACCCTTGGGATAGATTCTGGAAGGAAGGGAGAAACAGACTCCGACAGCAGATAAGGTTTTCCCTTCCTGCTCGCACCTGGTCAAAGTCTCTTTTACCTGAGGTCCAAAGAAAGTTGAACTATCAAAGGGGACGTTGGTAAAGGAAAACTTTAAGGATTCCATAAAATTGCATCAATGCATCCAGGAATGTCTCCTAAGACAGATCCCTGCTGTGACTGCCCTGATTGTTCCATCAGCTGCATAGGAAATCAGCCTCATGGAGGAGTTAGCAATGGAGGTAAGAGTGGAGAGCTGTGCAGATACATTGTCAGTGGATCCCGAAGCTACTAAACCCTGAAGGGTATCTCCCAACTTCTTTAGGAGATCCCTTTGAAGCCTAGTAAAATGGGACAGGTAATTCAGTGATTGTAAGTTAAAGGCCCCTGAAGAAAAGTTACAATTTCCATACGTATCCATCGTCCTAGACTCTTTATTAGGAGGATGGAAATTAGAGGATGTCTCAGATAACTCCTTCTTTGTGGCTGCTTCTACCACCATAACATCCATAGGTACTCCCTTGGTAAGAAATGATTGGTCTTCTGGAGCAGTGATAAATTTGTTCAGCCTCCTCGGGATAGGTTCCACTGTGTCCAGAGAGGTCCAAGCTTTCCGAGATAAGACCCCTAATAGTTGGTCATATGGCAGTGTCACCCAGGATGTGGTAGGTCAGGAAACAAAAGCCTCAAGGTACACTGATTCATCCTCAGTAGGGTCAGAGGTCTTCCAATCACCCCTCTGTCTAAGGATTTCAAGGATGTCTGCAAAAGAGACATCCTCAGAGGGGGATTTTGGGGACCCTTCTGACTCATCCAAATCAGTGTTAGAAGTGACAGACTCAGGGAAAGTCAATGTGCATCCTCTGACAAACTCTCTTCTGAGGGACCTCTCTAGTGGGGTAAGCTGGGGAGGTCTCAGAAGAGGGATACCTCCAATGGGAGATCCTTGGGGCTCTGGTTCCCTAGGCTTAGGGGCAGGTGGGGGAGAAGAAGCTGCTGCCAGCTGCTGGAGAGAGATCTGGCCCAATGGCAGGGCTTTAGCACTAGACAAAGCTTTCTCTATCACCTCGAAAGCCTTACCACCGTGTTCCAAAGAAGACCTCTGCTCCGAGGAAATGGAAGGTTGACTCCCAGCAGGAGGGGCAGGCTCCAAAGCGGACATGGGAGCCAAGCTCACACGAGCCAAAGAGGGATGGTCAGTTCCAAAGAAAAAACAGGGTGACTATCCCTCTCGGAGTTGACCGGAGAGCGTCGGCTCCCAGACTCCTTGTCTCTAGACTGAGTCGATGAATTTTTGGTTCCGAGGAAGCAGGAAGAATTCTTGGAACTGAAGGTTCCAGCACTAAAGGACCCAAAACATTAGACTCTGAGAGTGAAGCAGTTGGAGGATCAACAGCAGACTGAAGCTGGGATGGCTCCAAAGCTTTTGGGTCCAGAGGAGCTAAAATTTTTGCCAACACTGAGTCAGAAAGCAACCTCTTCACCACCCGCTCTACATCTTCATCAGAAAGTGTCCTAGAGGAATGGGTGGAAATAGACAGAGATCTCCTCCTTTCCAAAATTGGAGAACTTAAGGTGAGTGCCTCGACAGAGACGAATGTTTCGGCACTGAAGAAACAGATGGCACCAAGACTGAAGAAGCAGAATCGGAGCTAGAACTCTTCAGCTCCGTTGCTTTTAATTTCTTTGTTGGTTCCGAAACAGGAACCAATGAAGATTTCCTTTCATGACTTTTAGGAACTGTCTGACCTTGTTCCAGCTGTTCTTGGAAGGAACTAGTCATAAGGCCCCTATCTATAAGTTTCCTTTTCCTTTCATTAAGAACCCTGGTACTAAAAGCATGACAGAAGGTGCAGGATTCTTGCAAATGAGCCTCTCCAAGACAGTACACACAACTGGTGTGACTATCAGTCAATGACATTTTTTGAGAACATTTATCACGTTTTTTAAAGCCAGAAGGGCAGTGTTCTTTGTGTTCTGTGTCTTTATCCTTTGACATATTTCTTTTAAGAAGAAAAAAACAAATACAATAACAAATACAATAACAAAACCCAATAGTACAACTGTAAGAAGAAGTAAATATAGTTTTTATATGGAAAAAAGCTAGCACACAGAGAGGAAAGGCCCTCTAATTTAAATGGGCAACAAATGCCTCTAACTAAAATGGGCTGTACACTCCTTAAGAAAAGGGACAGGGGTAGCAAGCACTCATGACAATCACTCAGATAATAAAGGGAAAAAACTATTGAAGAGAAAGTGAAGAGATAAAGTCAAAATATCAAAAACTATTTCACTTAGCCAACGAGCCAGTAAGAAGGCAACCTTGAAGCTTTTGCGGTAAACAAGATCTGGGGAATTGCCGTAGTGCACCATGGGATAGGGGATAGCCTCAAGCCAGTAAAAGCTCTTGAGCTTTAGTATCAGCTGAGTCGGAGCCGAGGATCAGCTCTGAACCCATCCCATCCAGCAAGAATTACACGGAATAGGACTACATAACATTGACAGTTTCTGAAGGCTTTCTGAACAGTTCCATGATTTTTCTTTCCTTAGTGACCTGAATAAGGGTGAAGTGCAGAGCTCTAGCAACTACAGAGGGATAAAATTGAACAGTCACAGCATGAAGTTATGTGAAAGAGTAGTGGAAGCTAGGTTAGGAAAGGAGGTGATGATTAGTGAGCAGCACTACGATTTCATTCTGGGAAAGAGTACTACAGATGCAATGTTTGCTCTGAGGGTGTTAATGGAGAAGCATAGACAGGGTCAGAAGGAGTTACACTCTGTCTTTGTGGACTTAGAGAAAGCATATAATAGGGTGCCTAGAGAGGAGTTATGGTGTTGTATAAGGAAGCTGGGAGTGGCAGAAAAGTATGTAAGAGTGGTACAGGATATGCACAAGGGTAGTGTGACAGTGGTGAGGACTGTAGTAGGATTGATGGATTCAATCAAGGTGGAGGTAGGATTACATCAAGGATCAGCTCTGAGACCTTTTTTATTTGCAATGGTGATGGACAGGTTGACTGACAAGAGACAGGAGTCTTCATGGACTATGATGTTTGTGAATGATATTGTTATCTGTAGTGAGAGTAGGGAACATGTTGGGGAGATCCTAGAGAGGTGGAGATATGCACTAGAGAGGAGAGGAGAGGAATGAAGGTCAGAAAGACTAAGACAGAATATGTGTGTGTGTGAATGAGATGGAGGATAGAGAAATTGTGAGGATGCATGGAGTAGAGATGGTGAAGGTGGATGAATTTAAATACTTGGGATCAACAGTTCAGAGTAATAGTGAGTGTGGAAGAGAAGCAAAGAAGAGAGTACAGGCAGGGTGAAGTGGGTGGAGAAGAGTGTCATGAGTGATTTGTGACAGACCGGTACTAGTAAGAGTGAAAGGGAAGGTTTACAAGACAGTAGTTAGACCAGTTACGTTTTATGGTTTGGAGCTGGAGGCATTGACGAAAAGACAGGAGTCAGAGCTGGAGGTGGCAGAGTTAAAGATGTTAACATTTGCATTGGGTGTGATGATGATGGACAGCATTAAGAATTAGTATATTAGAGGGTCAACTCAGGCTGGATGGTTTAGAGACAAACTGACAGAGATGAGATTGTGTTAGTCTGAACATGTGCTGAGGAGGGATGCTGGGTATATTGGGAGAAGGCTGCTAAGGATAGAGCTGCTAGGTAATAGGAAAAGGGAAAGGCCTAAAATAAGATTTATGGATGTGGTGAGAGAGGACATGCAAGTGGTTGGAGTGAAATAGCAAGATGCAGAGGACATGAAGAAATAGATAGAGATGATCCACTAGGGCGACCCCAAATGGGAACAGCCGAAAGAAGAAGAAGTGGCCCATATAAGAAACAGAATACATCAGTTACTGAAAGCTTTCTGAGTGGTTCATATTTTCAATCCCTATGATTTTTTTCCAGCAAACAATTATACCTTTTCAAAATCTTTCAGATAGCTGTTCAAAGCTTAGAAAAATGAAATGCTATATTCAATAATAAGTCTGATTAGTGAGGTATATGGTGGTACATTGATGTCCCTGAACTAACTATATATGTAATTTAGAATTAGATGGGTCATATAACATGCATTCTTGAGTTAGTAGACATGCATTGGTCAAAGCTTGCTGCTAGATCTTGGCTGATGTGACTTTGTTTTGTCGTAATAATTTAAGTTATTTTCGCCAAGTCTCATGATGCTACTTTTACTGCATTTGAAGGTGAGAACATAACTACTTCAGTAGTTTGCAGACCTTCTTGGAGAACTTCAGCATCTTTTATTGAAGTAATTATTGTTATCCGGTGTGCAATCATCAGTTTACTTGATTATTTAGAGTCCATTTCCCACCTTCTTATCGCAGAAGAGTAGTGCAAAAACAAGAACGGTTTATTACTAATCTTTCTAGAACAACACTGGTAACTTCTGTTGGGACAGATAGATAACCATCTCCCACCCTGACTTGTTTTGTGTTGGAGCTTAACCATAATATATATGAAATGGCATTCAATATTTTTAATATATCAGTTGTCGATATCATGGATACCTACATACAAAATGTAGACTCAGTTCCTTTGTACAACTTAGTAGACTGAAATTTAGCTTTATCCCATTTCACCGATAAAATGGCTGTAATACAAAATTAAATTTTTCCAAAACATTGGAGGACATTCAGAGGACAGACTTGACCTTGGTGAACTAGATCTGAAAGCAATGCACTTAATAGATAATGCATGGAAATTAAGCATGCAAAATCCAACTACCCCATGACTAAAAACCTGCCTAAAACGTAGGAAAGCTACAAGAATATCCACTAACATGGTTAAAGCTACCTATCCCTGGCAGAGGCAAAACACCCTTTCCTCCGTCTCAAAACAATTCTAGAAAGAAATAAAATAGTGGCCATAATTATCCTAATTTAAGCCATAGCAATACCAACAGCACAAATTTTGCCAAGAGACTAAACACATTTACTGCCTGCATCTACTAAGAACATTTGTGTCTTTTGGCTTTTCCTGGTTAGGGGTCACCACAGTGGAACTCCGGTCCTCTAATGATTGGTAGTGGATTTTTACGTACCGGGTTACCAGCCCTGATGCACAACCTTCAACGAAGGCACGCCCCATTCACGTATGTCTCCACACAGAAGACGCTCTAGCTGAGAATCGAATGGGACAACGTCTTGCTATGAGGCGACAATGCTACAGCAGCACCACCACTGCAGTCTGCATCTACTAAGCACATAAAAACTAATTTTCCAAACCAGCCAATGAAATGATAAATAAATGAAGCAGATTCTTCTCAATTACTCTGTCTCTGGCATCCTACTACATAGCCTTTTAATTTAAATAAATAATTGTTAGTGGGATCAAGCCATATATTAAAAAAAGTTAAATACCACCTCTGGGGCTATGTTTTGAGCACTGTCATTCCTAAGAAGGGCAGCATCCCTCATTATAAATCGTCTAACATATACTTACAATTCATTTTTGATGTGATATATTCCCTAAATCCATCAAATGTTCTTTCATACTTCCGTCATGAAAGTGCCATGTCCCAAAGGAGTGTAAAGATTTTAGACCTATAGGAAACTTGTGCCACCTCACTATAACATTTAAAAAGATAATCTACAAGCAGATCTTATCCACATAAACAGCTACAATCTTCTATAGGATCAGCAGTGTGTCTTCTGTTATGCATTTAGTACCGTGACTGCTTTGAATACCATAATGTTCATGGTAACATGAATGACATTTTTCTTATCGGTGTATGCTTTATAGATTTGATGAGAGTTTTTATTTAACTTCCGAGTCTCCTATTGCTACTGAATAAACTAAGCAAATTTACAGTTTGTAGTAACATGCTAATGTAGCTTAAAATTAATTTAGAAGGCAGAAAAAAATCCAAGTTTTTGTCTATAGTATCCTCCAAGAAGAATGCCGTTATACCATAAGAGTCAGTATTTGACACAATTTTTTCTCTTCTCACTCTTTATAAATGATCTTTTTATGACTGACTTTAAAAAATCCAGTACAGGCCTACAACCCAAACTGCAGACTACTGTGGGTAATATCTGGAACTGGACACACAACAGCAGGATGCAAATAAATCCCAATAAATCAAGAATTATGTTATTTGTCTGTCCTCAAAAACTTCCAAACTTCCCTCCAATAATGATAACATGAATAATGCTGTACACACTATAACTGAACAAAGGTATTTCAGACTTCTGCTTGATTTTGCCGTCATACTTTTTAAATGCCCAAATGTTTGCAGAATGTCTAGATTTTTGCCTCATATTTTTAGCCTGTCCCTCATAAAATCGGAGGTTAACTCACTAAAACCTAAAATATCTTTCTTGTATACTTCCAGTTTCCACCCATACTGCCCTATGGTGTCCAGAATGTTTTTGGTGTCTGATTTCTTTAACTATGTGACTTACCAGGTAATAATAGGAGGTATTAGAAGGGGGCAAGGATTTATTAACAACATAACAATTGGGCTGTTAATCCAAGATGTTCTACAGTGGATAAATTAATCTTTGCTTGCCACTTATTATTCAGATTTTCAAATTTCAATTCATATTTTCATAACTGAGAGATCTACATGTAAAACACCAATGTGGGAGGCAGGACAATTCACTGATAATGCTGGATTATATCACCCTATACCTGAAATATTGTTAGTTGTTTGCTAGTAATTATGAAAATAAGCAATATTTCCCTATATAATTAATACTTGGAAAATTTGTGACTTGTATACTATTGCATGACATTAAGTGAAACCTTAGATGCTGAAGAAAACTGTCTTTGGTATTTGCAATGTAAAGCTTCACATCTTGAGAGATAGCCAGTATTATTTGTTTTGCTAATTATACAATTAAGCATATGTTTTCATATTTCTGAAAATATGTTAATAAACATGCACTTACAGAGGAATTTCTTGTTGTCATGTGAAAATGTGTCTTGTTACAAAAATATTCTAATGATATATGTCTAGGTCGTGCATTTTTCAAGATATGAAAATTTGTAAATGTTAACAAAAATATAACTTGGAGTTTGTGTGCATTTTAATCATCATCATCATCTTCTTTCAGCTGTTCCCATTAGGGGTCGCCACAGCGGATCATCAGTTTCCATTCCTTCCTGTCCTCTGCATCTTGCTCTGTCACACAAGCCCCTGCATGTCCTCTCTCACCACATCCATAAACCTTATCTTAGGCCTTCCTCTTTTCCTGTTACCTGGTAGCTTCATCCTTAGCATCTTTTTCCCAACATACTCAGCATCCATGTTCAGCACATGTCCAAACCAATGTAATCTTGCCTCTCTGGCTTTGTCTCCAAATGTTTCAACCTGGGCTGACCCTCTAATATACTTATTCCTAATCCTGTCCACCCTCGTCACACCCAGTGCAAATCTTAACATCTTTAATTCTGCCACATCCAGCTCAAACTCCTGCCTTTTTGTCAATGTTGCTGTCTCCAACCTATATAACATAGCTGGTCTCACTACCCTCTTGTAGACCTTCTCTTTCACTCTTACTGGTACTCGTCTGTCACAAATCACTCCTGACACTCTTCTCCACCCACTCCACCCTGCCTGTACTCTCTTCTTCACCTCTCTTCCACACTCACCATTACTCTGAACTGTTGATCCCAAGTATTTAAACTCATCCACCTTCACCAGCTCTACTCCCTCCATCCTCACCATTCCTCTATCTTCCCTCTCATTTACACACATATATTCTGTCTTAGTCCTGCTGACCTTCATTCCTCTTCTCACTAGAGCATATCTCCACCTCTCCAGGGTCTCGTCCACCAGTTCCCTACTCTCACTACAGATCATAATGTCATCTGCAAATATCATAGCCCATGGAGACTCCTGTCTGATCTCATCTGTCGATCTGTCCATCACCATTGCAAATAAGAAAGGGCTCAGAGCTGATCCTTGATGTAATCCCACCTCCACCTTACACGCATCCGTCACTCCCACCGCAGACCTCACTGCTGTCACACTACCCTCGTACATATCCTGTACCACTCTTACATACTTCTCTGACACTCCAGACTTCCTCATACAGTACCACAACTCCTCTATAGGCACCCTGTCATATGCTTTCTCTAAGTCTACAAAAACGCAATGCAACTCCTTCTGACCTTCTGTGTACTTCTCCATCAACACTCTCAGAGCAAACATCGCATCTGTAGTGCTCTTTCCCGGCATGAAACCATACTGGAAAACATTATGGAACAGCTACAATAAAGCCTACATGTGCCCCTAAAACCATGTGTGTGTTGAGCCAGCACAACATTTTTTATTCAGTAAGCGAAACCCGGTAAACATTGTGGCATGCTAATTACATCATAAGCAGCTGAACTGCATGCTAATCAACCAATCCAAGATGGAAAAGCCATTCAACAAGCTCAAAAGCAACTGTGTAGACTGAGTGCTGTGAATTCCAAAACTGATTGGAATACAGCCACGGAAACTAGTCTACGCAGAAAGCATGTCAGGGGCTGCTGTTGCTCTTACTCATGTATATGTGCAACAGTCCCAAGTCTATGCTGCTGCTGCTGCTAATAGACCATGCCCAAGAAGGAGAAGGGTGTTTAGACCTTGTTTAACTTTTCACAGTCTGCATGAGATGGAAATTGCTGAGCTCTATAGGGTAGATAGAGTCACACTACAGGAATTCTGCAACCTCTGTCATCCTCAACTGAGAGCAAGGGCAAACTGAGGGGAACCAATACCAGTAGAGACTAAGGTATGTGTAGCACATAGAATATTAGCTACAGGAACCTTCCAGTGACAAATAGGGGACATAGGTCACAGGCATCAGCATCCACAATCCTATATCAATTCCTGAATGTTATGCTACAAAATGTCAGTGACTACATATATTTTCCCTGTACACCTGAGGACAGAGCCACAACTACACAGGAGTTCTACCCTGTAGCACACTACCCTGAAATCCTGGGTGCCATAAACTGTACACATGTAGAAATCAAAGCACCACCCAGGGAACAGGGAAGGGTGCAAATACATAGAAAGTGCTTCCTCTCCATTAACTGCTAGGTCATGTGTAATGCAAAGACAATCATCCTGAATGTATGTGCTGGCAATCCAGGCAGTTACCACGACTCACATATCTGGCACAACTCTCAGCTGTATGAAATTCTTCCTGTGGGGGTGGGGGTGGGGGGTGGGGATATACCACAAGGTTATTTACTGGGGAATGCAGGTTATGCATTGGAACCATGGCTGAGGACGCCCACTAGAAATGCACACACACCAACACACTCAAACAAGAAATATCATAGAGCTTGTGTTTGGGCTTCTGAAGTCATGGTTCTGGTGTCTAGATACGTCTGGGGGAGCCCTGCAGTACAATCCCCATACATGTGCTGAAATCTTCACTGTCTGCCATGCTTCACAACATTAACAGGTGAAAACAGCTTCAGCAGGAACACCAAGGGGAAGGGCCACACATCCCACTACCACTGACAAAGTCACCACAGCCACATGCAGGTGAGGAGTCAGATGGGGAAACAGCAGCTGCTGTGGGTGTAGTTAGATGTAAGGCATGAGCAATATGCCCTTACACTGGCCAAAAAGCAACAGATAGCACACATGTTCACCACCTGAGGGGCTAAATCCTTCATCCTGCGCACATATATACAGTAACACTGATGCCAGGCAATGCTCACAACCTTTACTTACCCATGTAATGGCTGTGTACTGCTAGCATCAGACAGAGTCAGCCCCAAACTAAAACTTTTGCAAATACCAGATTTCTAAGGTTAAGTGTTGACCTGGAATACAAAAATAAATGTCTAAGAATACAAATGAATTGCATATCCTTACATACTGTTATTTGATAATGTAAGTAAGTATAAGGTGGGTGATTTTTATAGCAATGGCATCAAGATATGACAACACTGACTTATGTGAATACGTGTCCTCTATTAACTAATAGGCCTCATGCATCATAGAGTCACAAATTCATACCTCTTAAATTTACAGATTTTCACAGAATGTCCACAGTTTGGCCTCATACTTTTGTACTGGCAAATCTTGAAAGAGTGAAGTTAGAAAATAATGACACATTTTGGTTTCAGACTTCATATTCCCTTAGAAAAATCATAAAAATAGTAACTCAAAACCTGTTACTCTATCAACTGTGTAAGTTTGTAAGACCAACATTTTTAAAAAGTCTCCATACTGTTGGACCTTTGTTCCACTTTTATCTGTGGCTTGGTCCAGCTTTTTAGATTTTACAGGTTGGAAGGAATGTACACATTACAAAAACATGTAAGAAAGCAGTACAATTTGCAACACAGCATCACAAACACAGATATATTAAGCACCCTGAGCATTAGACAAAAGACTTGCATATCTCTAAATCCCAAAGATAAAAAAACAAGGATATGGTACTGTTATCATTATTTGCATAGAGTGTTGGGGGGCAGGAGAACAAGGCTGACCCAAAAGGTAGCGAGTGCATGTGAGTAAGAAACGGAAACAGGTAGATATTTAGATAAAGTATCAAATGGCCAGTGAGACAGAATGAACTGTAAGCCTCATGACTGACCCATGTAACTGTTATGTGTGTGTGTGCCTGTATGGGCACTCTAGGTGAAATTAGTGTGTGAGTGTTTGCAAGAACACAGCCAAGCTCTGTGCTAGCTCTGCACCCTGGTATGTTGGACAGGTGTGAGCTGTTCATGATAGAGGTGACAGTTCATCGTTGTCTTCCTTGACCATGCCAGGAGTTTCACTGACACATCTCTGCCCATAGTCAGATCCATTGCTGCTACCTGAATGTGATTGATGTCTGCTGGATGAACTCTCCTCATGAGTACACCCATGACCATGAGCCCATGGCCTGCCATGTCTGGGTGTGAACACCTCAACCACTGACAGAGCAGTGGAAGTAGTGCTACTACGGAAGCATGATCAAGCATGGCCACATCAGCTAACATCAGATGATGTGGCTGACCTATGTCCACGTTGATGCTGTCCACCTCCCAACAGACATTCCATCACAGATACCACCCATTCCAACATCTCATTCAAGTTTTTAAATGAAAATAAGCAATGCACATTTTTCAGTTTCTGTTCACTAATATTCAAATGCTACTTCCTTTGTTGAAAACTGTATATTGTTGTAATTTAATATTCTCATACATTTTAAGGACAATTATACAAAATGCATTACAGATTGCATGTCTCAGAGTACTGCTCAGATAAGAGAAGAATGAGCAGCATTCAAAGAGAAGACAGAGCTGCATTGCTGCAAACAATAATCATAAATGGTTGCATGATCACACATTGCACTAAATCTGATATTAACACATGCACAAATAACTAAGAGTGTACAAGTGTTATATGTCTTGTTAATAATGTGGATGATTTGGGACTTGCACAATGATTTTTATTCTTGCTGTAAAGGAAATTCACCCCGGGGATCATGTCAGTCGCCCTGCTAGACAGAGGTCCAGGGAAGTAAATAGTGTGGGAAGAAATAGCCAGGGAATTGTTATGGCTAGGCTTGTATAGGCCCTAGGGCTGATAGCCTAGTACCAACCTATGAACCTATGAACCTATGTTTCTGTGGCAAAGAGGGATAAAACACCCTTACTGTGTTTTGTAAGTTCAATAGTGTGATAGTTCAAATCCAGACTTGTGTAAAGTTTTAGTGTGTACTAACATTTCTTTTGTAATGTTGTTTATTGTTATTTTTTATTTTATTTTGTTTAATT
Source organism: Protopterus annectens (assembly GCF_019279795.1). Classification (NCBI taxonomy): domain Eukaryota; kingdom Metazoa; phylum Chordata; order Ceratodontiformes; family Protopteridae; genus Protopterus; species Protopterus annectens. The sequence continues at coordinate 1,647,517,678 of NC_056726.1, forward strand.
TTAATATCACTATTTGCATGGTGTGCAGCTTACCGTAAACACTGGGAAATAGATAAATCGAACAAATTTCATGTAATTTACTTTAAAGATAAAGACTACATAAACTACACCTGTAAATTACATGTGTGTGTAGCACCAACCACTATGTACTATCTGAAGATCACAGTTCAAGTCCTACGTTTGACTTTTAATGATGAAACTTAACAAACACTGATCACACAGATAAAACAAGGTTAGCTTTCCAGTCACATTTGCACGTCACTTAACCTTGCACAAACCTGGCCTAATGGGTCACACATTAATTAGACAGGAGATAGACAGTAGTTGATTTCAAAATGAATACATTGCTGCATTTTTTGCTTACCATCGAATAAACCCACAATGAAGCATTGTGTTGCGGTTAGCTACCTTCCCCAGCACCTGCAGATCTAGAACACCTGCAGACAGGAACCAGAGCGTAGGCAATTTCAAAACAGACACATTGCATCCTCTATGGTTTGCCACCGTGGAAACATGGTAAGCAGCATTGCACAGCAGTCAACACACATACTTAATAATGAATATGAAAATATACAGCTCTTTCATAACTGTTCATGTAGCAGCAGGTGTAAGTTACAATACAGGTGAGCTTGGTTTTAATCCAGCAAAATCCAAAGTTTTATTCCTGTTGTTCAAGTTTACTTTATATTAAAATTAACATGAAAACAATAGATAAATGTATTAACTACCTACACCAGGTGCGTTCAGCATGCACAGGATATCAGATATATATTAAATGTGTTACTGTGGGCATCAGTAGAATTGTGGTTTACAATTACACATTTATTTTCTGAACTGTCTTGCTACACACATACATGTTAAAACACTCAACTTTTTAATGTGTGTGTGTGTGTGTGTGTGTATATATATATATATATATATATATATATATATATATATATATATATATATATATATATATATATAAGTAATGAGCAGCTCTGACAAACAAGATCTCAGTTGCAACAGACTCTGTGCACATTAATAATTATAAAAATACACTTGTAGTCCAACCTTCCCTGTGGCAACTTTTACAAGTTAATGTTCACAATACAGATGAGCCAGGGTTCTAATCTAGCACACTCCCAATTTTATTAAAGCATGTTCACTCAACAGTTCAGAGTAATGGTGAGTGTGGAAGAGAGGCGAAAAAGAGAGTACAGGCAGGGTGGAATGAGTGGAGAAGAGTGTCAGGAGTGATTTGTGACAAACGGGTACCAGTAAGAGTGAAAGGGAAGGTCTACACGAGGGTAGTGAGACCAGCTATGTTGTATTGGTTGGAGACAGTGGCACTGACAAAAAGGCAGGAGTCAAAGCTGGAAGTGGCAGAGTTAAAGATGTTAAGATTTGCACTGGGTGTGACAAGGATGGACAGGATTAGGAATCAGTATATTAGAGGGTCAGCTCAGATTAGACGCTTTGGAGACAAAGTCAGAGAGGTGAGATTGCGTTGGTTTGGACATGCTGAGGAGGGATGATGGGTATATTGGGAAAAGGATGCTAAGGATGGAGCTGCCAGGTAAGAGGAAAAGAGGAAGGCCTAAGATAAGGTTTATGGACATGGTGAGAAAGGACATGCAGGTGGTTGGTGTGACAGAGTAATATGCAGAGGATGTGAAGAAATGGAAACAGATGATCTGCTGTGGCAACCCCTAATGGGAACAGCCAAAAGAGAAGAAGTTCACTCACTTTTAAAAAAACAAATAAAAAAATAAACATAAATATAAATAACAATAAGTATGTATAGCAATGGAGCTCATATGAATTAAATGTGAGACAGAGGGTATACTGAATATTCTGATTCTGTAATTACGTGTCTTCTCTGCCCTTGGATGGCCTTCAGACTGAATGATAGTCAAACACAGATGAATGTATAAAACAGTACCTTGTCATGTCACACATGTACATGGTTAATCCCTCACTCTGTCATGTGTATTTATATATAATTAATGAGCATGTCCAACAAGCACTTCTTCTGTGGCAAGAATGAAAAATCACCTATGTGGAAGAATATGTTTTTTTCTCTAATGCATAGGTTTGAATCCCACATTGTTCAAATTAATTTTATCAGTATGTAAAGCCACATAAAAAAAGAGTTAGGTCATACAATGTATGCCCCAATACATGTCTTCAAAGATGAATCAACTAACCGTTACAGCAGCAACAACCAGCCCATAAACTAATGCCAACTCAGATTAACCTTTCTATTTCAAAAACTGGTTTCCTCTATTTTTGGCACTGCTGCTCTCTGCTTAATGTAGTGCAAACATGGGTGGCATCATTGTTTGGTCATGCACACTAGCAGTATATGCAATAACATGAATTGGTGGGAAAGCACTATTATCTGTTGCTGTTTGCACTGATCGGACATGTCTGGAGGTAGAAGGAAAAGTACCCAATTTATGGTTCAAAGGTTGGGTGTTGAGTCCAGAATCTTTACTTGACTCCTTGTAAAGCACCATAGCTAAAGCGTCTTGCAGGAGGACTATATTGGTTCCCAGTCCAAGTCTGAGGCATGGAACAGTCTGGCCAAAATGATCTCCCATGCAACTGGCATTCCACTCACTGGAGAACAGTGTAGGCAACATTATAATGACCTTAAAAGGCACAAGCAAGATGCACTCAACCAGTAGCTGACTGAGTTTAGGATTTCTGACATCTTGCAGTTCTGTAAGTACACAGATAAAGAGAATTTAAACTAGATAGACAGTTGCATATAGGCAAGACTGGTATACATAATGCTTTTCTCTTTTTCTCTTCTTTTTTATTCCACAGCCAACCGGGAGATAATGGTGAACAGAAAAGCACATGCTGAACATTTAGAAAGACCCAGGGGAAGCAAGGTGTGTGTATACACCACAGCATAACTATTATTTTATCTAAAGTATCGCTCTTCTATACAGTAGTATCAAATTAAGCATGCATATCCTAACTATAAAAGGAAGTATGCATACTTTAGTCTGTAGCACAAGTCAACTGTAGTAGTTAATTCTAATACTGTGGTCAGATGTTGTGGTTTCAAATACCATAAGCAAATATATAGTAAAATGATTTAAAAATATTACATATTAATTTTAACAGAAGTAGCATAAATGCCTTGCTGTTAATTTAACCTGTATAACTTGACCAAGCATATGTGCAAAATATGCACATGCTGGGGATTACTTTGAGCAATCATTATAGTTTGTAGTTATTAAGAAAGTAAAAATAAATTATTTATATTGTAATAATTTATTGTGTGTCTCAAGATGGCATAAATTATCTCTTTTTTTCCTCTTACCCCGACCCTTATCTCTTTTTTATTTTTATATGTGTGGTCATGTTTTCATATCATCCATTTCTGACAACTCATAAAATGCTTTACAGCACAGGGAGATAGGCCAACCACTGTGGCTCAGTCTGCCCCTGCTACACCAGCTTCTGATACCCACAGTAACACATTTAATATCTGATATAATGTGCATGCTCAATGCATCTGCTGTAGATAGTTATTTCTATGTTTAATTTTTGTTTTCATGTGGGACCCATCCTGGCAGTACTGACTTTGTTAACCCTGCACTATCTGGGCCCTCTACATCAGGTAGCATTACTCTGGCAGCTGGTGATGTGGTAGCCTCCAGGAGTAGTGGCAGAGATGAGGATTTTGTCATCTGCCAGGAGTTGCCAGGTTTGGTGTGTAGGGTCATACAGAGCACCACTGGTACATGCTTATGCCGAATGGAGAGGATGATCTCTATTATGGCCATAGAAAAAGACATCAAGTACTCCAACAGCCAGCAGAGTAAGGGGACAGTGATGCAGTTCTGTGGGTGAGGACTAGATTCTCAGTGTCCCCATACTTGACAGACATGGATATCCAATGTTCCCTCTCTCTCCCCAATCATGGTGTCCTCCAACCTGTGTCTTGTCTTGTTTATACTGTTTTCTGCATCTGCTTCCAAATCTATCCTACTTACATGATCCAGAAATAACTACTTTCCTTACAAAGCATTCCCCTCTTACTGAAATAAAAAATGAAAAATGGGCACCTGTCCCACAAAAAAATATTGTTCCAAACATAGCTCTCCACTTCTCACAGGTGTCTTTTTGACACACTTGGTTTGGTCCAGTTGGCAATACTACATGATTATGTTGTCACCCCTCTTTGTTGAGGTGACAGTCCAACTCAGCTAATGTTCTACACATATTTTCATTTTGCACTGTTGAAGAAGTAGATAGCTGTGGTTATTTCCTATCTCCCTCCTGCACATTTTCTATATTGCTTTCTCTTTCTTCTTCCCCCTGCTTCCTCCACATTTCACCACTTTCCTGTCTACCTCATAATTTTATCAATGAAGCAAAGGCTTGCATTTGCTCATTGCTTAACTACACACAAACAAGGAAAGCAGTTTAAATGTACATCTTGCATGCACACTTTGCCATCAATTTCCCAAACTCGCTGCTTGGTGGTGCTCTATGGTAAGTGCACATTAGCCTGTATTACTTATGTTTACTGCTCATTTAGTCTTTAACCCATGAAAGTACATGTAAAAACACAACCAATGTGAAGGCACTTTTTAAGGCAAGAACACTGATTTACGCTGTAGTCATGCGTTAGCTACACACATGCCCTTGAAACATGGTCTCTCAGCACTTTTTCCCAAATACATCAACTACACTACAGAAATACAAAAAATGTTTTTTTGTATACCATGTGCATCTTTATACTGACAGTACACAGTCAGATTTCCCATTACTTTAAATATGTGAACAATGGTTTACTAATACTCTGTAAAGCTGTCTCTTAAAGTATATCTGCACAATGGAAACAAACCAGCAAATACTACACTTTGCATACTCAACTATCTGGTAACATGCAGAAATGTAATATCTTGATAGTCATACATGGCTAGCTATCCATTTCATGCAGGCCTCCCAACATAGTCTTTAAAACAGCCAAGGATGATATCATCCACTATAAATTGTCCTGCAGAATTGTAAAAGTCAGATTTATGCCATGGAGCTTGTGTTAAGTACTAAGTTCTCTAGCAGGTGGACTTAGGTAGGTGTTCTAATCTCACTGCAGTCAAGTAGTGTGTATGTATCTTTCTAGTCAAAGGAGCATAATGTATATACTTCAGTCATCATTACAATCTCATGGAGTACCAATATTTGGACAGTTGTACATGCATAAAAATGCATTTAATGCAGGCCTCACAACATCTTCTCTCAAGCATCCAATGATGATGTCATCCACTATAAACTATCCTGCAGCATTGCAAAAGTATGGGTTCTAATGTCACTGCAATCAACTTGTGTGCATGTGTGTTTTCAGTTGGTTGACATTCAAGAAACTATTTACACCAGCATGTGGAATACTGCTATTACTGTTTTCTTCTCACTAGACACAGCTGAGGCCGCCTGATACCATTAGCTATAAAGTGTTGTCAGACACTATAAAAGCCAGACTTTTGCTATGGCTCTTGCGTTAAGTACTGTTCTTTTTAAATGGTTAGGTAGGGGTTCTGTTCTCACTGCCATCAACTGGTGTGTGTGTGTGTGTGTGTGTGTGTGTGTGTGTGTGTGTGTGTGTGTGTGTGTGTGTGTGTGTGTGTGTGTGTATGTTTGTTCCATACAGCTCAACCTCTTAAACCAAGGAGTCTGGACAAAGCCACAAATAATGGTGGGAACAAAGGGTCAAAAAAGGGACACTTTTTAATTATTGCTCTTAACAAACTTAGAAAGATGATATAATGACAAATTTTGCATTAGCATTAATTTTCTGAAGGATATTAAGTTTAAAAATCAAATTTCTACAATTATTTTCTCACCTCAGTCGTCAATCATTTTCCAGAAAACTACAATTTTGTGAGAAATGGAACAAAAATATGAATAAAAAATCTGGACATTCTGTGAAAATCAGCTGGTTGTCATATGAGAGACTATTTTGCACCAGCTTGTGAGACACACTGCTGTTACCATCTTCTTCTCACCAGATACTGCTGATGTCATCAGCTGTAAAGTGTTGTCGGACACCATAATAGCTAGAATTGTGCTGTGGTGCTTGTGTTAAGTACTGTGCTCTGGAAATAGTTAGGTGGAGGTTCTGTTTTCACTGTGATTGGTTAGAGTGGGAGTGTGTTTGTTCAGTTGGTTGACATAGGAGAGAGAGACCATGTTACACCAGCATGTGAGACACTGCTATTACCATCTTCTTCTTACCAGGAACTGCTGATGTTATCGGCTATAAAGTATTTTCACTATATAAGCCAGACTTGTGCTGTGGTGTTTGCTTTAAGTACTGTACTCTGTAAATAGCTAGGAGTTATGTTGTCACTGCAGTCAATTGATGTGTGTGTGTGTGTGTGTGTGTGTGTGTGTGTGTGTGTGTGTGTGTGTGTGTGTGTGTGTGTGTGTGTGTGTGTGTGTGTTCAGTCAGTGCAGTTGCTGCAGTTAACTGTGTGTGCATTCAACAATCATGATGTTGACAATTTTAGAATATGTGAGCTCACAGCTATGTCAGACTTTCCTCTGAACATCTTGCTGTAGCATACAATGATGATGTCAACCTGTATAACATGTACCCTGACATTATTCAGGATAAGCCTGTGCTGTGGCAGTACCATTGACACTGACATGTGCTTTATTAATGTGTGGATGCACAATATGGTTACAATAGGGTTTTACAATCTATGATATGAGCTAATGTATTGATGATCATTGCTGCTTGTATAACACTGTTCAGAATGTTTTTTTGTTCTGAGGAAGCCTGTATTGTAACAGGTGTAAGCGCTCAACTGTTATTAAAAGTGGTTTTACTTTGTTCTGCTGGTTTGCACGAGTTTGCTTCATTGTTTTCAGTTTCTCAAGCTACATAGTGTGGTGTCAGCGTTCACCTTTTTGCTTGTTTTATGGTGTACTTTCAACGCTTGGATTATCTTGTTGTGTCTTACTATGGAAGCTGATGGAGAAGCTGGATGTGCCACACCCAACAACACTGAGCTGACTTCTTTGCAGCAACTACAAACAGAAGTGTGGGACTTGAAAGCAGAAGTGAGCAAGCTTACTGCTTTGCTTTTAAACTTCATTGGGCAGCAGCAGGAAGCCAAAGTAGTGTCTACAGTTCCTGAGATTTCATCTTCTAACGCCCGAGCAGGGAAAACTAATGTTTCAGGTACTGTAGTGGGGAGAGAACTTTGTGTTTCCCCACCTTTATCATTTAACTCCACTTGCATTCCTAATGGACAGGGAGTGGGTCGTACACTCTCTAACTGTATTGATTTGCCTTTGGAGCAAGGACATAATGAACTTAAACAACAGTAGTAGAATTGTTTTTTTTTTGACTACACATTTGACTTCTCCTTAGTGGATGTACAAGAAGATGGTAAATGGACAGGGGCCATCCCTAAGAGGAAGTTACCTAATAAAACTTATGCACAAGCAGGCAGAGAACCTGCAATAAAAGGTACTGAGCTGTTTTCAAAAACTGACTCAACTTCTAACAAAATTGACAAATTTAAAATGTTTATGAATACTAATTGTTTTTTAGATAATGATGCTTTTAGTGGAAAAAGTAAAGATCCTGTTATTTCTAACTGTTCACTTAAAGACATGATTTATTTATTGGTGTATGAATAATATTAATACACTGAAGTTAGAAAATGCATATTTATCTAAGTGTTTGAACATCAATGTCATTCCTAAAGGCTTGAGATTTTTTAAATTTCCTATGGGCATAGATGTGAATGACAACACAAAAAAAGAATTTAACTTGTTTTTTGATAAATGTGGCATTGAGTTTATGAAGCTGTTAATTAAATGCAATGATGAGAAAATAGTTAGACTAATGGATGAAACAGAAAAACAGAATGAAAACATTTTAAGTGATTTATTATTTGAACAATGGGAAAGGTTATATAATAAACAATTTGTTACAGCTGATTTAAGTATAAAAAAATCTCTAGAAAGGAAACATTCTAAACTTACTAGGGATATTCAGCAGTATGAGAGAGGGGCTATATATGGGTGGAAAGAAGGACAGTTTAAAACTGTTGATAATTTTTACAATGAACAGCAGGTCCCCCCAGATCATGAATATAATTCTCAGGCTCAAAGTAATTCCCATTTTTTCAAGGGCAGAGGTCAAGACAGAAGAAGGGATTGGAAATGGGGGGGGGGAATTGGAAGAAACCCCACCATCAATAATAGCCAATAATAATATGAATCTAGAGTTAGTTACTAATGTAGATTTGCAGACTGCACAGCAAACTGCTACTAAACATGATAATACCACGAAGTACTGTGAAATTTCTTCCACAGATGGTGTGACTTACAGGTACAATAGCTTTAACATTTTTAACTATACAGATGTTAAGCTCAATATTTCTTATTTTAATTTACTTTCTAAGGGCTTGAAATACATACCAACTACTAAATTTGATGTGGTTGATAATATTTGTCAAGTTAAATTATATACTAGGAAATTAAACTTGGCAGTAATGTTTAATAATCCCATTAATAATGTTACTGGCTCTAATAATGACTGTAAAATCTTGAAAAAGAAAAGTACCTTTATACCCCCATGCCATCCAACGATTGGTTTATTTGAAAAATGTATTGTTAAGCAGATTTATGAGCTTAACAACAATAAGTTTAGGAGAATGGAACATAATTTATCTAGAGAAGAACAGGACACCCTACAAATGTTGAGGAAGAATAGATCAATAAGGGTGATGAAACCTGACAAGGGTGGGGGTTTAGTTATTTTTGATCAACTTACATATACCTCTAAACTTCATGACATTTTACATTCTACGGACAGTTATGAGATCATATCTGTCAATGAACTTAATATAGCCAATAGAAAAATTGACTGTCACCTCGAGGACTTTCTTATAGACAGGCAAATTAGTTTGGATACTTATAATTTTGTCAAAGTGGAATTTCCTGTGTTAGCCAAGTTAGTTGGCATCCCCAAAGTTCATAAGAATGTGTCTGACCCACCTTTTAGACCAATTGTGTCTGGCAGCAGATCTAAAACATTTCCTTTGGGTGTGGTCATCGACCATACTTTGAAACGTGTACGAAAAGGTATTTCATCTTGCCAAGGATTCTTGGTATTTTTTGGCTTATTTTCCTACACACTTATATAAAAAAGATTTGTTATATGTAACTATTGATGTCATAGACCTTTTCTCCTACATCCCCAAAAGTGAGGGGTTAGAAGCATTTCATCGTAGTATTACTAAATATGCAGGGTTGGATTGGGATAAGATATGGTTGATTACAGATATGATGAGTATGGTATTGGACAACAACTTTATCTTTTTTGAAGGAGAGATTTTTAAACAAACTAAGGGTGTAGCTATGGGTGCTGCGTGTGCCCCCATTTTTGCTAATATGGTCATGCTCGACTGGGAGGAGTCTGTAGTGTTAACCAGTGACTTCTATCTTCACATCAAATATTATACTCGTTACCTTGACGATATATATATATTATGGGATGGTGACACTGAGACATTGACTGAATTTATAGAATATATTAACACCAGTAGTTCTTATTTGAAATTTACACACGCATTCAGTCATGATGGTCTGGCATACCTTGACACCCTTGTCTCCCCGGCTAATTGTGGGTTTAAATCTAGAATATACAGGAAACCCACTTTTTCTAACAATTATCTTGGATATTCTAGTAATCATCCAAAAAGTCTTTTAAGGAACATCTACAAGGGACAGTTGATTAGAGCAGTTAGAATGACTTCAGACTACATAGATATGATAGCTGAAGTTGAGTATATTACTGCTATGTTCAGTGATAGAAGTTATGACCTTGGTATGATGCAAAATGTAAGTAAGCAGGTTATTCAAGGCTGGGGTTCTAGGTACACACCTTTGTTAGGAATAAATTCTCAAGGTAATAATGTTGTTACCCTTGAGTGATTTAAATAAAGCTTGTGTAATCGAATATGGTCCTTGTAGTTATAAGATGAGGCAATTGGTTAACAAAAGTTGGTTTATTATTATGGCGGATGCTTCTATATCCAACATTTTAGGGGAAAAACCCCACTTTGTAAATAAAATGGGTATGAACTTGAAAAGGTTGTTAGAAAATACGATGTTCCTGACTTCTAACACTTCTAAATCTATACAGAAGTGTGGTAGATGCAATTGGTGCTTTGCTATTAACAACAGTCAAGGCACTAGGTTAGGTAACACTACCAACACTTCTATTAGATTCAAGGCAGGGTATTGTACTATTAAACTTGTCATATATATCGCACTATGTTCAGCTTGTCCCGCTTTCTACATTGGGAAGACCGAGAGACAGCTGAACAAAAGAATATGCGGTCATTTTTACTCTATTAGAAAGAGATATGAGAAGAATGCCCTATATAAGCACATAAAACAAGAGGGTTCTGAACATAAATTCACTTTTAGTATTATTGACCTTATTCAAATAGACCCTAGGGGGGGGAGACTATAAGAGTTGGCTGTCTTATAGAGAAATGTGGTGGCAAATTTTTACTGATGCTGCCTCACCCCCAGGTTTGAATGAATCATTGTGTATATAACCTCTGCTATACAAAATACGCTAGTGTCAAAGTGTTTATAAATAAGTTGAGTCAGTGCTTTTATAGAAACATATGTTTTTAACAAATATGAATTTCAGAGGAATGTGTGTATTACATTTTATAGGATACATATATATTTATAATATAATTGTTTATTTCTGTTACCTATTCATTTTGGAATGTTTTTGTTTATTGTTTATGCAGAAAGTTTTAGTGGAGGATGCTGCTTTAAAATTTTTGGAGCCAAAACATCTATTTAAGTGCTGCAATTCAGAATGTTTTTTTTGTTCTGAGGAAGCCTGTATTGTAACAGGTGAAAGCGCTCAACTGTTATTAAAAGTGGTTTTACTTTGTCCTGCTGGTTTGCACGGGTTTGCTTCATTGTTTTCAGTTTCTCAAGCTATATAGTGTGGTGTCAGCATTCGCCTTTTTGCTTGTTTTATTGTATAACACTGTAGTAATATGCCTCCCGAGAACTGTTGACATGGTATGATACACTTTTATGTATATTTTTGGCATATTAGGAGATGTGTTGTTGTAGTGGAGCAGATCAACCTTCTACACAGTTCATGTTCCACCATCACAGTGACACTTGCAGTATGGCAGAGGTCTGCATGTGTCTACTCAACATCATTAAATGTTCTGTGACAGACATCAGTATTAATTTGTACTGATTACATAGTCAAATACGTCTTGTATTATACACATGTTGTATTGTTGTGATATACACAACCAGTGTATCATATATTTTAATGCAGTTGTAACCTTATGAAATCCATTGTATGTGCAGCTGTGTTGTTATTCCCAAGGATTACTGAGGTGGTCAGTAGCACCATTGTGTGACTATTAGCATTTGTGTCAGGAAATATTCTGCATGAGCCACAAACAACTGAACTGTAACGTATCCTCATATGATATCAGGCTGCTCAAATGCAGCTTGCCCATGAAACACATATAGGCATGTGATGTAAGTACATGACATCGGTACCATTGTATGACTGTGTGTATAATAACAGTGTGTGGAATGTGATTAATGACCATTAATGACCATGCTTGTATTTAGATGTCTTTTCACAAATCATTTATTCCAGTACACATGAAGTGTTAAGTGGAATACACAACTAAGCACAGATCTATGTGTGGATGCCACCAAACATACCCAGCCAGAGGTAATAGACAATCCAGTAGCTGACAGTTTGTCTGACATGTCGCCCCCCCCCCCCCATTGCCACTGGCCATCAGCCAAAATATACATGGAAATATTTGTCAGTTTTTATTCTTAGGAAGGCAGCTCATCTGTATGCTCTATACGGCTAATAACACAAAATCAATGGGCCCTGACAAAATCACGGGTTGCCTATAGCGTGACATAAAACGTGACTTACCAGACAGTTTGATCTGTACTTCAACACAACCTCTAGACAGCATATGTTCTCATAGAAGGGTATACAGCAGCATGTTTCCTTCTGACTGGGGGGAATATTGCATGATGCATGGAGTTATAGACCTATCATGACTCGCCCCATCTGTGAGGTAGGGCAAGAAGTCATCATGGACCTTCTCTAAAAGGACACGGGTAATATCCTGACTGTGTACTAAACCCATTTTGATTTGTTAAGGTTAAATCATCTGTTCACTATGTTCAAGAAGGTTACCAATGGCATGTATGATGACAGCACTATCATCCTGTGTAACTTGACCTGGCCAAGGCATTTGACACAAATTCACAGTCAGGTATTCCAGAAAAAGTATCCTAAGTGGCTATAACATCACTGAGTGGGTAGACAACTGCATCACACATATAACAGATAAATATGTTGCAGTGTATGAAGTCTCCTCTATCTAGAGTCCAGTGACCAGCTGATCCTTACGTCACTGCTCTGTGCTAGGCCCATTCCTGTCCATTATTTAAGTTTCAGACAACAAAACTGACTTACACATCCTTTCAAAAACAAACTTTATGGAGACCTGCAAATTGTAGATAATCATTAAATCCAGGTGTGGTATGGGTATAAAGCATAGAGTGTCAACACACACAAATGATTGCTGCCACAACCATGGAGACACTGTAGATGAACAAAAATCACTGGGGGATTAGTTCCATTATGAAAGCAAATACACAAGATAATTACAATATAGACAGCACATCCCTATGAGCAGATGAAGTGTTAGTGACCTGTGTACTCAGGTAGATGGTATGCAGAACTTCTACCAGCATCTGCCCACAGTGGTGACCACTCCCTTGTATGTAGCACAACTCCTGAGTATGTGCAGGACATCCACATCAAAGGACATTATAGTTTCACTGTTCTCAGATGTCATCACATAAATTAATTCAGTACAATGCTTCCTTTTGCATGTACATCCCCAACACAGTTTCCAGGGATGAGTTACTCAAGTGTACCACTTTTGTCACAGTGAGCTCCCACACATTTTATTGCCCATACCCAAGTCTTCTTTTTAGTTTATAAACATTAGGGTATGATGGTGCAGAAATCCCTTCAGGGTGTTATATAAGATGCATGTGTGATATGTGTTCCTGTGATGCACACAGTAAATATGCAGCTGACAGACAACATTGATGGGATTGGCTACATTTGTAAAAGTGTGGATTGTGGCCTATATATATATATATATATATATATATATATATATATATATATATATATATATATATATATGTCAAGCATACCTGTCAACAAGCCAGAATTACTTGTAATTTCAAATAATGGTGTATATGTCCCTCCTAACACCTCCAGCAGATATTAAATTTTGAGGAAGATGTGCTTAATTCCCCCAGAAATTGCTGACAAATCATAATAGTTGTACAAGTGTGTTCTTGCAGAAACATCTATAATCACTCACAATCACATATTTTATGTCAAAGACATGGGATTATTGGTGGCATTATTCTGATAATGTCCATGATTGTGTATGCTTCTGTCTCCTGTTTTCCATGAGCCTGGTATTGTGTCCCAGTTGGTTGAGATTTATGCTGACATTACATTCATATTCACTCAACTCATTTTACACAGCTTCACAAATGCACCTAAACCCTATTGCATATAACATCCCTGATATATGTCCTGTCCACTGTTTATGTCAGGATGTTTATATCACAAAGAATTTTCTTCATTGATATGCCACCTCTTGTGACAGTCACACAATATACAATAACTGTGCAATTTGTACTATATCATTTCAATATGTGATTAGTATTTATGCTACAGCTGTCTTCATTGACATGCCCATATCTGCTGTATATTACCATGTTTCACCTCTTTCCCTGTAATCATTAGTACAGTTCATCTGTGTGTCCCTTTTCAGAACACACCCCTCCCCTGACTATTTATATATAATGCAGTCTATATACCCTTACTGCTCATTTACATAACTTTAATTCATTATGTCTGAAACAAGCTTCCACACTACTCTGAACTGTATACACATTTATGAAATGTGTTGGAGCTATATATACATTGCTTTATTCTTAACCCTGGCAATCAATGTGGCATTCCGTGCAATCTTGCAGACCGAGTTTGCCTGTAGGTAAACAGGTTTACATGTCTTCTGGTGTTCCTTGCTTTACACAGTTTCCTGGCCAACAACACTGTTGCTGGCCATGAAACTGCACTTGCTTATGTTTAAACACAGTGCGCATCATCCATATGTAACTAGTAGTGCTGTTCACCGAGCAAACACATAAACTCCGTGTAGGCTTCATACTAAGCCTACACGGAGTTTATCGAATCCCCAGGTATGAAGGCACTGATATTATCACTTTAAAGAATACTTCTTTCTGATAACATTGCAATTTTTATAGTTTTAATAGCTTTTAATGTTCACAAAATATTTAAATGTGTTTATCTTACACTTTTTTAAGTTTGCTTATCAGAAGAATGCTCTGGAATGCAAGATACATGTAGGTTGCTAGAGTTATGACATTCCATACCACATAGGTGTTAATGAGTTAAAGGGTGAAATCACTATTTAATGACAAACACCTCAGCTTCACACTTCCTATCTTTTGGAAAATGCATGCTAATGTAAACCTGTTATTTTAGCAACTTTCTAAGTTTATAAGATGATACTTAAAATCTGTCCCTGAGTTTGAGCCTTCGCTAAGAACTGTTGCACTAGGAGGTTGAGTTGTATGCCTGACATATCCTTTGCAGTATGCATTATAGAGGTCAGCAATAAAACTACTACCCAGCTAAAGCCACAAAATCTCACATCTCTGCTCCCTGGATGCCCATACAGCACTTGCAAAAACTTTCTTAACCCTAAACATTACCACAGATTGTCGCTGCTAACCATTCATTCTGGGTCTAATACTGAAAGTTTCAAATGGCTGAGAGTAAAATATGCAGGTTTGTATTATTAGCTAAAGTACATGCCCATTTCTGTGACCCTCTAAAAGATTTGAGTTAGTTATTAATAAACATTAAAGACACATTGATACTTAGCTTCGTCTCATTTAAAATTATTATACTAGGCCAATGTCCACCACTAAAAATAAAACTGCCCATTAGGAATCACATAGATTATCTGACGGTCGAAAGGAAGTCATCACCTTAGCTAGACCCATGTTTAAATCTACTACAGGTGAAAAAGCACTCTTTAGGCTGGGGCCAGCCATGTGGAATCCATTAAAACTAGTGCTGTGGACTGAACTAAGGGGAAGAATGCATGTAAGAAGGCTCTGGGGCCCTGTGGAAGTGGGCCTTGGGAAGTAGGTTGGAGGCATTAAGTATAAGTTATAAATTAAAACAGTGAAAGCAGATAGGAATAAGTCCAGAATAGAATGTCGAGCAAATGGGAAGGAAGAAGGGAGAATAAGTATAACTCTAAGAGGCCATACATCAGTAAACCAAAGTGGATCGAATCTCATGTGGTTATGGAGATCAGATCAATGACTAAAGCATAAAAGGGATTATGAAGCTAGTTAGGGGATGTAATAGCAATCATGGGGATGGTTATCTGTACCACAAGCTGGAAAACAAAGATGCTGGGAGAGGGTGAGATGGAAATATAGCTATTACAGGAGGTGGTAGGATAAAGGTTGAGGTTGGATGAGGAGGGGTAAAAGGAGACAGTGGGGTAAGTTGGGCAATGTATAGCCAGTAAGGGCAAAGCTAAGAGAAAGATAAAATAAGAGAGATCACACCAATGACGTAAAAGTGGTGAAAGGGAAATACCATTAAGAGAGAGAAGGAGTAGCTGAAATGGCCTTTGTTCCAGTCTACTCATGCAGTAAATAAGTCGTGGTGTATAAAGGGAAATAGGAGTCCATCTGGTATGCAGGGAGTGTCAGGTATGTTACTAGCAACAAGGGCATGTGGAAGGCATCCAGAATAGTTTCTGGTCCAGAAGGGGGGGGGGGTATTAATGCAGCAAGTCATCCAAGAACTTTACTTTTGCCCAAAGAAAGAGCTGCAAACTATAAAATGAGGGTCAGCGGGCTGACAGGTCTAGTGAGTAGGTGTACAGGTTGGAGAGAATAACTATTTTTGCACCATGTAATTGATGTTGGAAACATTATGGAAAAGTGAGAAAGGTAAAGGAGAAAACAGATGGCTAGAGGACACTGTGGAGGTGAAGGAAATTGTTATTTTTGGGGTCAGCTACTGAGGTGAAGGAAATTGTTATTTTTGGGGTCAGCTACTGTGGAAAATGAAGATAATGGAAAGAAAAGGGAGGGGTCAAAGTACTTTGTTAGAATACAAGCTAACATGATCGTTTTATTTATTTAACATTTGTTTACTGAGAAAGTCTGACTGGAACAGAGCCCATTTTGAGGGGAGACCCAGGGAGAAATGCTGCAGACACATGTATTTGGAATGTGAGAGGAAACCGAAGCACCTGGAGGAAACCCACGTGAACACAGGGTGGACATGCAGACCCTGCATAGAAGGCACAGCAGGCGAGAATTGAACTGGGGAACCTTTTGCTGTGAGGCACTAACTCTAACCACTGTAATAGTGGATTCAGTACACGGGCACACTTTGGCTGAGGCCTTGATCTTCCTGGTTTGATAAAAAAATGAAAATGATGATAAGGCCTGGGGGATACACTGGTGATGGTGGGCTAGTGATATGGACTGCCCTGTGGAGCTCATAAACTTTATTACAAATGCTGGAAAGAATTGAGTAAATTGTTGGAGAAAGTAGAGTCATTGACTCTCTGTGTGGTGATCAGTTGGATGAAAAGGGAAAGCACTTTCCACAGGGATAATAACAACAGCTCAGAGGCATGTCATAGGCATTTGTGAAGCTGAAACTGATAAGGAAGTCCTGAGGGTCAGTAATGGGGAAAGGTGGACTTCTAACCAGTGTTAGAATGGTGGTGTGGGCAAAACAGGCTGATAAGGCTGAAAGGAAAATATTGAAAACTAATGAGAGGAGACAAGTTAATATGGGTCAAAGGAAGACCAAACACAACAGTGTACAAACAGTGAGGAAAAAAAAAAAGAATATCACAGGGCAGGTTTAAGGTATAGTGGGATGGTATGAATGGCATTATGGATGGGTCAGTGATGGTTAAGGAATGGAATCAAAGGAATAGGCCACTGAAAGACTGAGTCTTGAGACTGAAATACTAGGTAAGGTTCAGTGCATATGAGGTAGTAACAGATATGAATGTCTGGCTATGTAAATAAAAGTGACAAATTTGCAATATAGAATTGAGAAAAAAATTGCAGTGATAGAGAAGAAGATAGAATTGGGGAGTACTTATAGTTGATAAGCACAGCCTGTGACTGGAGGGAACATTCTGGCATGGAAACCAAAAAATAAAAAGAAAAGAAGAAGGATGAATCTAACACTGAAGGATGACAGGAGTTGGCTAAGAACCTTGCCAGTTAGTGCAGAACATTAAGGCTCTGAGCTGTTAATGAGCTGCTTCCTGTATCTGAGGTACAGGGTTTGATTCTTTCCACATTCATTTGCCTATTATCTGATTCTGAGGAAGTCACTTAACCAGAGGGTGCTCCAAGGCCAGTCCTGAAAAGGGACCCTTATGTCTATTGGGCTTAAATGTCTATCATAAAAAAGATAGATAATGGAAGATCTTGTGGTTATTTTGTGGATTTATGTTGTTTAAGCAAAAAGACAGGGGAGGACAGCGAGAAGGTAGATGATGGAAAATTGTTATTTCACTTTGGTTGCTCAGGTTTACTTTTTTTTGTTTCATTATCTTGAACTGCAATGCTCTATGTGTTGTTTTCCCTTCTCCATATGCTCACTACATACTATAGTTCTGTCTGTGGAATCTCTGTTTATTGTATTATTCTTAGTCTAAAACTGTGGCACATCAGAGAAAGAGCTAGCACATTTTACTTTTTTACTGCTTATACCTCTTTCTCCAAGTATCAACAACCACAGAATGAAAGTGGACTGTAAAATCGCCTCTCACATGAATGCTGCAGCAGACATTTTCTGATACAACACATTTAACTTGGAGCCATGGGTTATATGTTTTTGCGAGAAATGTTATTCACTTTCAAGTATTTCTTTTGCTGTGGCTTATGTATTTGAGGAAATAATCTGAATCCTTGAGGGAGGAGAAGATGCATGTCAAGGGGTTGAGGCCAAGAATATGAAGGAAATAAGAAAATGTAAGAGACACACATTGTAGCAGGAGACATTCTTAGGGCTAGTTGTACCAGATAATAGTTAACATATGAGGAAGGTCAGGTTCTCAATTGATTTTTATACATAGACAAAAAGGTAGTGGTAGAACCTTAGTAAGTATGTAGAGAGCGAGAGGGACATTTTTACTGGAAGCAGTGGGAAAGGTGGTTGACAGGGTTGTATTAATAGGGATGATAGGAGAAATACCAGAACAAAACTCAAAATGAGGCCACCGTGGTGCAGTGGTTAGCATTGTCGCCTCACAGCAAGAGGTTTTCCCACTTGATTCTTGGCTGGAGTGCCTTCTATGTGGCATCTGCATGTCCTCCCCACGGTTGAGTGACAGACATGCAGGTAGGTGCGTGCGTGAATGGATATGCCTTCTTTGAAGGCTGGGTTTTGGGCTGGCATCTCGGCACTGTAAAAATGCACTGCCAATCATTAGCACACCGGAGTTCTGCTGTGGCGACCCCTAACCAGGAAAAGCCGAAAGACTTTTATCATAAGTCATAAGGATCTCAGCAAGCAGGACTGAAAGGGTAGGCAAGCTGTCTTGTAAAAGGAAGATCCTCCAAAGACCACTTAGAAATAGTAACATTTTTGCATACAGACAGAAAGTGATGCATGGATGGAAAGTAGAGTAGTCTAAATGGGTATAAAGAAACTCATGCTGAAGAATGTGACTTTTTACAAAGATTACAGGAAGAAATTAACTTTGAAGAAATATTTAGAGAAGCACTGGAACCTTTGTGACCATCTCAGTTTTGAAGGAAGATGGCAATAAAAAGAATGAAAGGAGATATAGCTGGGTAGGGGTAATGAGCAAGGTTGCCTCCTGTTCCTTTACTTGCCTTTCTTGCATATAGAGGTTCTTGACAGATCACTGAGAAGGAAGAATTAGTTTTGGGAGGAAATGAAGAAAATACATTTAACTACAGATCTCTTTAATGCCTTACTGAGGGATAATTGTTATGCCAGTAATGAGCGTCATGGAGGTATTCATATCATATAAAAAAGCATCAGAGCTGGAATGTCATCAAGTTATATTATCAAATTCCCCTTGGGATGTTGTCAGTAGATAGGAACTATAAAACTTTCAGTGGATAAGGAAGGAGTAAAATAGTCAATAATTAAAACTTAGCTTAAAAGAAGCAGTGAAAAATAGTATAGAAGAATAATCAGAAAACATAAAGACATAAGTCAACAGATGTATGGAGTGGGCAAATCTAACAGAATCGGAATGGCAGTGATGGTATGCATTATGGTATTAGTACAGATTTTACAAAAAATAACATGGACAAATCTCCTAATGGACAGAATGGAAAAAGTAGTAATGATGTATTAACACAGTTCTTGAATCTAATGAGTCATTTATCGTGCTCAGCCAAGGAACAATGGACAGGAAATGTCACATAGTATTTGACAGGTTTATATGTCAAGACAGGTGGTCAATGTGTAGCAAAGGAAGGCCATGGATTGTGGGAAGGATGAGGAGTTAGGACAAGTTGGACGTTAGAAAGTATGTGTTTGAAATTCACATTGCTCAATTTTTTTTAAGGCAGAGCATGTGAAAAATGTGTTAGTCATATGGAAAGGTGCAGTGAGAATATCTGACTAATGTAGTTATAGGTAAGGTTATACAGGATACAGAAACAGAGATATGGAAGACAGAATGATTTCCAAGAACCTGGGAAAGAAAGCATGTCTTTGGTATAACTGTATGGATAAGGGGATGAGTAGTGGTGGCACAGTTATGAGAAATTGCAGGAATAAGAATGTCTGGCATATTTTGGGTGGGGCAGGCATAGATCAGAGCTGAAACTGAGGTATTAAAGGAGAAATCTGTGATAGGGAAGGGGTGGATGAAAATATGAAAAAGGTGAACGAATCTGTTATGGGAGTAGTATGGAAGTAAAAAGTGAATGGGAATGTTTGGAAGGAATGAAAGATAAAATGATAATGCTATATGCAAAGTGCTGCATAAGGGAGAAAGGTAGATGTGTTTATGTATATAAGCATTAGGACAGAAGAAGGGAGTAGAAAGGTATGCAGAAACTGAGAGAAATGTGGGTGAGGGATGCAAATGGATTGGAATAAAAAAGAGGTAAGAGAGGAGCCCTGGATGATTTGCCATGGTCTGAATGATGTGGGGTTAATTTATGTTATACGATGAGATACCGTCATAGGTGGCATATAATTATACTAAGGGAAGGTTTGACTGAGACAGGCAGGTGCTGGTTGTTTGAAAAGGTGGAACTGAACAACATCCGAAGATGGAGAAACTGTATGGTATTATGGCAGGAAGCAATACTTCATGACAATGTATGCTTAGAAAGTGTTGAAAACAACAGACAATAACTCTGATACCAATAACAAGCAGAGAAGCAGATGGGCTACATTATAATTCTGTTTAAAAGTAGAAAATGCATGTATTTTTATAATTAGATAACTAAAGATAGCCCACTAAGATGACAGAAAATACTATTGTAAATCTTTATCAAAAAGGAGACTGCATGGAGTGGGGTTTTCACATAGACTTTCCTAACCAGATACATGTAATCATGCTGAGCCAGCTTGGTAGAACTTTCCAGTCCTTTCCATGCAGGCTTACATACTAAAGCAGTCAGGAAGACAGTATTTGATCCCGTGAGCATGAACTCTTTCTCCTCTCTTTTCTTGTTATTCAGCACTTGTATTGTTCAAGCTGAAGAATGTCTGGTGTTGCCCAGATATCCTGCATGTCAGTCTGACTTGTCATTACAATTAGAAAAACATATTTAAACATACATATATACCGGGTATTCCTATTCCAACAAACGTTGAAATGGCATGTGGATGCTGCCTACAAGATTTAGGTGAAAATGAAGGAAATTAGGACGGACTGTTGCTAGAGAACCACCCAGAGTTCTTTATAATGTATGTGGATGAAGTGTGAGCATGTCAGTATACAAAATATGATGATATATACCAAAGTAAGGGAAGGTGTTGTCTTGGCAAGGGGACCAAATGTATGTAATATGCATACTATAAACTGTTTCTAAATACGGTCCTCAAATTTATTTTTTTTTGCCTATACCAACTCTCCTTCTTCTTCTTTCGGCTTTTCCCATTTAGGGGTCGCCACAGCAGATCACCTGTCTGCTCATGATTGGCAGTGGAGTTTTACAGTGTCAAGTTGCCAGCCCGGTGCCCAACCTTCCACAGAAGGCACACACACACACACACACACACTCACACTCACACCTAGGGCCAATTTAGAGTGTCCAATCCACCTACAGCATGCCTTTGGGATGTGGGAGGAAACCAGAGCACCCGGAAGAAACCCACCTAACCATAGGGAGGACATGCAGACTCCACACAGAAGGCACCCCAGCCGAGGATCGAACTGGAGAACCTCTTGCTGTGAGGCAGCAATGCTAACCACTGCACCACCATGGCCACTCATAATAACTCTCCTTATCAGAGGCAAATCACAATTTCTACTATGATAGGATCAGTTTAACTGGGCATAATATGACATATGAACTTATCATTATCAGAGAGCTGTTGGCAAGTTAGAAATCATGAAAAAGATAGACTAACCTTCTGAATGAAAAACAAAAAGCATCCTTACACACTTCATTATAAATACTATACTTCACCAAAGCATAGTATGCATAGCATGGATTTAATGAAAATAGAAATGGACACCATCGCATTGTTGCCATATCAGTGGTATAAAATGAAAACCACAGAGTTACAGTTCGTGTGTCCGCACATACACAAACCTATGCCTGCACAGGAAATAACACATCTCTCTGAATCATTCTAGTACAAGAAAAGATTTGCAATGTTGTATTCTACAACAGACTTGTTTATAAAAGATCAGAAACATATTTTATTTTTTAAACAAAGTTAATGTACAATACAGATATTTACCAACCTACTAGTGGTGAAATCAGATTCACCAATACCAGATAAAATTTACCCATTCGGTTTCACTCTCATGTGGAAACCATGCTAGTCATAGGTAAGAGTGCCTTCACTGCTGAAGAAATACACTTCAGGGTAGGGTATAAGTGTCGAAGTGAATGCCAAAGCTATGGCTTAATCAGAAAGAATCCCTGCACTTGTGTAAACTGCAGCAGCAAAAGTTACAGTTGAAGCAGTTGCATAAATGCAATTCAGGGAAAAGTTTAGCTACAATGAGGAAGACCTCATTATCAGTTAATTTGTATGTCTCTGAATCATAGCCAGAACTAAACAGCACTTTTGGTGGCAATTACCACTGGTTGCCCATGCATAGCATTGGCACAGCAATCCCCTTGTTCACTTTCTCAGA
This sequence comes from Protopterus annectens, assembly GCF_019279795.1. NCBI lineage: Eukaryota > Metazoa > Chordata > Ceratodontiformes > Protopteridae > Protopterus > Protopterus annectens. The sequence goes on from NC_056726.1 coordinate 1,647,540,222, forward strand.
CACAGACACACACAGACACAAGCACATGCACAGACACACACATCAACACACACACTCAGAGATACACACACACACACACACACACACACACACACACACACACACACACACACACACACACACACACACACACACACACACACACACACACACACACACGGATACTCTCTGAATATACCCCTCCCACTCTCAAAAGCAGGTATAGCACACAAATCCAGTCACGCTACACACACAAGGTCACTACCAGTCTCCTAACTAGCCTCCTCCGACTCTGACCACCAAGGCACGCGAGTGCGCACACACACTCACACACACACACACACACACACACACACACACACACACACACACACACACACACACACACACACTCACACACATAGTAAATGGACACACATGTACATACAGTGTTACACACATACACATATTCACAGCCCCCACTACTACTCCACTAAACTTTCTGAGCATAGCTGTCAACTTCTTTGCACAGCAATCAGAGAAAAAGCTAAAAATAATGAGGTGCAAATGCCCAAAAGCATGGGTATTTTTTAAATATTACTATAACCCAGCAAAAACATGTATTCTCTGAACAATAAGAAGTATGAAACGGTAATGTCTGGCATTAATGACTGACTGTAATCCTCACTTATTTACCAGAAAATCAGATGTTATATAAGAGACGGGACAAAAAATGAGACAAAATCAGGGATGCTCTGCAAAATTTAGGACAGTTAAGAGCTATGCTCCTAACAGTTACCTGCAATGTGGTCACTCCCATTGGAACTGATAGGAAAATACAGCACTTTGGCTATGTTAATTAGCACAGCTGGCCATGCTAAATTACAGAACTAAGCAATTCTCTAAATTATTCAGCTGTATACATATTTTCATGCAGGCATTTCCATCGGGAGCATATGGCTAATTAGTAATAACCACCCCATTATAATGACTTATTAGCATATGGCCTTGGGGATGGCTCACGGTGGTGATTCTACCAGTTGTGAACCTGTCTCTCAGTCAGAAAGGGCATCTAAAACCCATGATTAGTTAGCCACCCTTGTTATGGCTTACAACTGGCAGTAGCTCTTTAACAATCCTAGTCTATCCATTTCATAATATTAAGAGGCAGTGATTTAGTTGCAGTATAATTTCCATCTAATTTTATTTAATCTGTGATTCGATAGGGAATCTTTGTCTTAATGTGATCCTTTTGCTCCACTGGTGGAAAGAGCTGCATTAAACAATACTGACAGGATGGACACTAGTCAAGGAGACCTTACTCAATCAATACTACTTTTAACCCAATGAGTGGCAGACATGTTCAACAAAATAGAAGAAATTTCTACCACCTTATTCAATGGAGATAGAGTGGCATGATCCAAAACAAATGGACACCAAGAGGAATCAGTTTCTCTACCAGATAGCAGAAGGAATTGTACTGTCTCAGCAGAAAACAAAAACAATTAATTACATTTCAAAATGGATTTTTCTTTGAACTGCCCAAGGACCTCAACTTCTCATTAAATCAAGAATTCCACATCAGCCTTCTCAACAAATCTTACTATAGAAGATTACACATTGGCCGAACTTATAAAGACATTCAAAAGAAAATTAACTAAGGTATCTAACCTACAATTAGATAACTATTATCGTAAGGAATATATTAAGACTAGGAGGACACCAAGGGCTTAGAATTTACAAATTCTCCAATGTGTGTTTTTTTTTTTATACATCTGAAAAGTGTTGTAAAAGGTGTCTATATGAGTTGGAAAAGCACTCAAATACTCACGCATATAAGCTGTCCAGGGAAAAGAGCAACAATATGAACTATCTCAGATTTACAGGGACCTAAGGGTTATGAAACCAGATAAAGGAGGGGGTATGGTTTTCATGGGCTCGACTAACTACACTGATATAGTTTTCTAATATGCATTTAGTCCATGACAAATACGAAACAGTATCAAAGGATGACAAAAGCCACGGTGGTGCAGCAGTAGCATTGTCACCTCACAGCAAGAGGTTCTCCCGTTCAATTCTCGGCTGGAGTGCCTTCTGTGTGGAGTCTGCATGTCCTCCCCACTGTCAAGTGGCGTTCGAAAGACATGCATGAATGGGTGTGCCTTCGATGGCTCCTCGGCACCATAAAAAATCTACTGCCAATAATTAGCGTACCTGAGTTCTACTGTGGTGACCCCTAACTGGGAAAAGCCGAAAGACGAAGAACAACAACAACATCAAAGGACGACATTTTTATAGCATACAGAAAGACCTGTTTTTAAATGATTGTTTGACATAAGGAACAATTTCACCCCAGCAGTATCAATTTCTTAGTTTAAAGAACCCTGTTATATTATCCATCTTTGGGATCCCAAAAACGCAAAAAGACATTCTAGATCCACCTTTAAGATTAATAGTGGCAGCACAGGGGTCCAAAACTTACCCCTTGGCCATCTTTGTGGACAGGACATTGAAAGAAATATTTTCACCTATAAACCATATTTTAAGAGATTCTTGGGATTTTTTTACACAAGACTAAACCAGAGTTTTACAGTGACAGTGTTACTTTTCTAACAATAGATGTAATGGCTTTATTCAGCTGCATACCACATACACAGGGACTCAAACACTTTCATTCAACTGTTTTAAGCCTTACAAGTCTAGAAAATAGGCTTAAAAACCTCCTTACGGATTTAATCAAAATTATTTTACATAGGTTTATAGATTAGTTCTAGACTAACTGCCCTTGTGAGCCATTTTAAGCCTAGCCAATTAGCTCTTGTGAGACTCAAACCCTGCACCTTGTGTTTGTAAGGCAAACAACTTAACCATTAAGCCACCCACCCTGTCATAATTTTATTTTTTCATAGGTGAATATTTTAAACAACTTAAGGCTGTGGCTATGGGTGCAGCATGTGCCCTAGTATGTGCTAACCTGGTGATGTACAGCTGGGAACTTGAATATATTTTAAACTCAAGTTTCAGTTCATACTGGAAATTTTATTCTAAGTTCCTGGAGGACATTTTTATTTTCTGGAATGCCCCCCTGACAATATAATTGAGTTTATCTCATATCTAAACAAAACAACTAGGACAATAGGAGGTACTGACAGCCATACCAGAAGTAGTGCAGTGGATGTATGACTTGTGCCAACACAGCTTGCTAGAATTTTGTAAATAATTATATATAATTTGCATATAAAACTGATTTGTACAAATGCTTGAGCTGAACATATATTTGTGAGGTTTGCTTGTGTTAAAATGTATCAACAGTGCACCCTTCTGGAATGAAAAGAAATGTACATCTATTATTGTAACCAAATTAAATGTATATGTTTTAATAGAGAACACTGGGAGAGCAAAGGTTAATCAGCTTTCTTACTTTAAGGAAAATAAAGGAAATGTATATAAGCTGTTAAAGCATTAAAATGGCATACCACAGTGCTGCTGAGGACTGGAGATGGTGGGTCTGGAAAAGCCTCTGTTCATTAGCTCATTATAAAGGGGGAAGCCCCAGGCACTGCCATAAACATTTAAGACATGTAATGTAACTGTCTATGGTAAATTCCTGTCTCAGCTTCAAAGGGGGTTACTGTGATAACCGAGAGTCAGGTGACCAGATGAGGTCATTCTGCAAGCTACCTTGGATATTATATTTTACAGGAAGTAATCTCTGAGGAGGGAGTATTCTGTTTTGGGGAACCTGAGTAGAATGACTGCTCACATATTTCATTGTGCCTTGCTCTATCAAGCAAGTTATTAGGGATAGTAATTCTCCTAGACTCAATCAGGAAAATAGTGAAGCTTAGTTTAGATATTGTGTTTTCTTTTTTTGTATGAGTTCTGTCTGTCAATATTATTTTCAATATTTCCTGTGATTTGAACTATGTGGTTTACTGTGGATATATATTCAGTATTTTATGCTCTTTTATTATTTATTATTAAATATATTTAAAACTTTTATTGTGGCTGGTCCTTGTAGAGTGTATTTAACCTTTGATAGTGCTTATATTTATTTGGTGACACTGTGTGGGCCACCCCAGAAGGCCTAGCTGTCATGGTAAATGACTATCATTTGCATTAGTATTAATATTATACAGCATAATTGGACAGCCTTTGTTAAGGGCCTTAGAGTTGCTGACTGTGGAGTGTCTGATGCCAGTGATACCTACCTTATACTCTGGGCAGAAGGGGGCACAGGAGGTAAATCTGTTACAGCATTTCACAGGTGTGTGTGTGTGTGTGTGTGTGTGTGTGTGTGTGTGTGTGTGTGTGTGTGTGTGTGTGAAGAATCAAATCTCACAGTGTTTGTGTGTGTGTGTGTGTGTGTGTGTGTGTGTGTGTGTGTGTGTGTGTGTGTGTGTGTGTGTGTGTGAGCTGCTTAGGGCAGGGACACAAAGCACTGGGTTTACAGAGTGGGTTCTGGAGGATTTGGAGTGTACACTCAGCTTTGGACCTAACCCTACAGTGGTACTGGTGGAGAGTCTTATTGGGGACCTGGAGGGATACAGTTATAGAAAAATCCATACCCCGGGCTGAGTGTGTTTCCTGTGTGCTCATAAGAGAAACTGTGCTTGATGCAGTGAGGTCTGCATTTGGAAATACTGAGTGTATCTATTTGTAGTCCAAGTGCACATCCCTCTCCAGTGTCAGTGGTGAGGATTCAGACTCCTTGATTACTGGCCCAGAGTGGGGACATCACATACTGGTTGGCAGTGGTGGGACGATCACACATCACAAGGACATATTTTTTAAAGTTTACCTACCAAACTGGTCAGAACCGTGTAAACTATTTAGATATGACCATTTACAAGGATAGCAGAATGAATGGATTAAAAAGTACAATTTGTAGGAAACCCAAATTTTCTAATATCTGTTTGCACTTTGGTAGTAGTCACCCCTACCATATTAAAAATAACTTATTTAAAAGGCAGTTAGTCAGAACCACCAGGATGTGTTCTAACCTCGAGCTTTTTAAGCAAGAATATGAGGGGATTCACAGCATGTTTTTAGAGAGAGTTTACCCAGAGAAATTGTTATGCACTATTAGGAAACAAATACTGAAGGACTGGGTGTTCAAATACAAACCTATCATCCACTCTGGATGTTTAGTGATGACTGAACCCACTGCACCAAATACAAACCTAAGAAACAACTTTTCACAGGCTCTGATACTCCAATATAGTGAACAAAGTAAGCACATCAAAGACATTATTAAAACAACTGGAGTATAGTTAAGAGAAATTATGATGTTTATCACAAATTGGGAGAGATACCCAACTTCATACACAAAACTGGTATGAACATTAAGGAACGTCTAGAACACAATCAATCTGGTAGACATAATACTGATATTGACACCAAAAAATGTGGGAGCTGCAACCAATCATGTACATTATGGGCACCCCCAATATTACTTTGAATTGCTAGACAATCATTAAGATCATTTTGGTTTACGGGAACTGTCACACTAAGGGGGTGATATACCTAGCAAAGTGCACCAGCTGCCCCACTTTTTATGTCAAAAAGACTGAGCGGGCCTTACAGAAAAGTATATATGAACATAATGACGATATAAAAACCAAAAAACCAATAACAATGCATTATACAAACATTCTGTGGCATGCCAAGGTTTTAAGAAATTTGTATTCGGCATTCTAGAGATCATTACTGTTGATGAAAGGGGAAGAAACTGGGAAAACATTTTATAATATAAAGAGTTAAAATAGCAACTTAAGTTAAATGCTGCCAACTTCCCAGGACTTAAACATATTTCCATTACAAATGCATTGAAGATGAAGAGTGCAATACTTCGAACACTGTCACATTTTTTATAAAACTTTTTATAAGTTTTTTATAAGTTTCTAATTAGTTTTCTACAAACTTTTTAAAAGTTGTTTCTTAAGTTTTATACAAGATTGTATAGATTGTTATAAGACCTCATCATGAGGAACCATTACTGGCATGTCTAACATACAATTTTTTTATATATTTATTTTATTTATTACTTATGTGAGTGAAGGGTACTGAGTTTTTTGTTAGGCAACTGAATGACTGTTGAGATCACATTTCATACTTTCCTTCTACCAGTTTTCCATGGCAATTGAATTTTGATTGGTTCTTTAAAGTCACATGGCAACCGAACAGTGTTATGTAACAACTGTATTATGTAATAGATAACTAGTTCTAATGAAGTCCTACCTGTAAGGATGAAAGCACTTAACTTTTAATTGTTTTGTTTGTGAGATACATTTCTTGAACAAATTAAAACGATTCTGTTTTAATACATTCCATGATGGTCGATTGTTTTTCAACATCAACTGAGTGAATTATCAAGATTGGGAGAACACTACGTGAGCAGTTTTTGATTTATTTGGTTGTTACTTGATTTTTGCTGCATGTACACATACTACTTTTTGTGGTTATAATGTCAGCAACAAAAATGCTGTAAGGTGTGCTGATATTTATGCATATTAGAGGATTTGCTGTTCCAAATGTTATGCCCGTTTCTAGTATGGAAGTGGAAGGCATAGAGGTTCGGGCTGCGGGGACTTCATTTTTTTCCATGCACCTCATTAATAGGTGCAAAATTCAACAGGAATGATGACACCATCATTAATATGTACAGAATTTTTGTCTAGAGTATCCTTCAGTAGGATAGTGGCATAGTCAGGCTACATGCAGGTGCACCTTCTGTGTTACCCTCATCTCCCCTAAACCTCTATGCTCCTCTGTTTCTCAGCCGTTTACCTTGTGACCTGTTTCTACTAAATATATCAAATCCCTGCTTCTTAACCTAAAACCATGCTCTCCGTCCACTGATAAACTCCCCCCCTCGATTTCTGAAAATTGCTGCTGACTCTACTGCATATCCTATATCTGTCTTAATCAACCACTCCATTCAGGAATCTACGGTACCAGAAATATGGAAATCCTTCTAAACCACTCCTCTGCATAAGGTGGCAACTCTGTTAAACCCTCTAACTATAGACCAATTGCTATTCTCTCACCACTCTCTAAGATCCTTGAAAAATGTATACATACTCAAATACTGTCCTATCTCATTCACGAAAACCTCCTCACCCCCTCACAATATGGTTTACGCCCTAAACACAGTACCGCGACTGCCTTACTATCCTTTACTCAAAAGGTTGCAGAAGCTAGAGACAACAACCTCCTCATCTCCTGTCTATTCCTTGATCTCTCTAAAGCCTTTGACACTGTGTCTCATCCCATCCTTCTTAACAAACTCCTCAGACCTAAATCTCTCCCCTTCTACTCTTGGCTGGTTGCAATCCTACCTTATTGGCGGAAAACAAGCTGTTAGATGGCAGCAGGCTTTCTCACCCTTAGTTGCTCTTCAAACAAGAGTACCCCAAGGCTCCATACTTGGACCACCCCTTTTCAACATTTTTACCAACAACCTACATTCATCCTGCAGTCTCTCATCTGTAATACTATATGCAAATGACTCTACTCTCTTATCTCTCTCTAATACTATCTCTGAACTACACACACTAGCACAGAATTATTTTATCTCTGTTAAAAAATATCTCAGAAATAATCAACTAATCCTTAACCTGAAGAAAACTCAACTCCTTCTCTTCCTACCTCAAACACTCTCTCACCTTAAATCCAGCTTTTCTCTTTCCTCCCTAGATGGCACCACTATCTCCCCTGCCTCACACACCAAACCCCTTGATGTAATAATTGATGACCGACTAAAATTTGACTTGCATGTACAACAGGCCATCAAAAAAAAAACACCAAAAACTTGGACTACTTTATAGGAACAAAACATTACTCACTACTGCCACTAAATGCGCTGTTGCACAGGCATTTCTCTCACCTAGTCTTCTATATGCTTCCCCCATCCTTACCAATATCCAAACTACCTCAATGCAGAAACTGGAACAAACATACAACAAAATTGCCAGATTTTTTCTAAACCAGCCACTCTTGTTGCATCACTGCCTCTCACTAAACAAACTTCAATGGCTGGAATTTCTGCACCTTCTCCTACACTCACAACTCCACACTACCTTTTCCATACTCAACAACCCCTCTGCCTGCCCTGCTCTCACCTCCCATGTTACTCTCTACTCTCCCCCACCCCTGGCCTCTCCGGAGTGCTGATCAGCATCTTTTCTCAGTTTATAAACCCAAAAGGAATATTGGCAAACTATTTTACAAACACTCTGTCTCACTAAATTGGAACAAACTCCCTCTCCATATTAGATCCAACCTTTCCTTTCCCTGTTTTAAAAAGGAGCTTAAATCCCACCTACTAAACTTGAAATTATGCAGTTGCCTTGACCACATGTAGTCTTAGTCTGTCCTACTGTATAACATGTTGCATCTCCTAACCTTCTTTCTCTGTTAGTATCTTCTTCTTAAACTAGCCTCCTAAACCCTCAGCTCTACTACTATAGCCCCCTCCTTTCTCTCCCCCCTCCCATTCTCCGCACTATTTATCTTTTTTCCCCTACTGCCTATCAATGTCTGTACATTTTCCTTCTTTTGAACAACAATTATCCTTTTGTTTTTACTGTTATATATAGTAAATTTATACCACTGCTATCAGTGCAACCCTTAATGTTCATAATTTTTTTCTTTTGTTTTTCTCTTTATAATTAATTTCGTATTTGCATTGTTATTTTTAATAGTTTTTGTCCTGTATGTTTATCTTTGCTTATGTTTGCTAGGGCTCTTTCCCCTTGGGTCTCCACTGAAAATGGGTTGCTTACTATCAGTGCAATGCAAATAGTTAATAACCTTTTCTTTTTTACAATTATCTTCTATTGTGATTATTTAATATTTGCATATTGTCACTTTATTTTTATTTATTTTTGCTAGGGCTTTTCCCCTCGGGTCTCCACTGAAAATGGGTTGTTTGCAAACTCAGTTGGACTAACCTGGTTAACAAATGTCAAATAAATAAACAAAATAAATAAAACAGATCCCCAGCTGTTTATTTGCCTTGTCTTAACTGCTGCTATATGGACTAATCTGCTTATTTTAATGAAGTTTGGCAATGAATCATACTGGACTGCTAGTCATGAGACATACATTGAAGCAACATATGGAAACAAAATTTTTCTGTTTATGAGTTTGAGCCTCGCTGCATTGTCCAAAGTCATAATGCCTTACTTTCACAAATTCAGCTAGTTGTCAGTTGTTGTAGTAATGTCTAGCTCGTACATGGTCACCTGAGCATGGATTCTATGCCATAGGTGTTTTGCATCGGTGTGATCTATTTTAACACTTTTGGGCACAAAGTACTCGACTTCCCACAAATGTAGCAAAACACCACAGCCTTGATCAATTCCTTTGCATGGGAGGGATTAAAACAAAAGAATATAAAATAACAGAAAGTAACGATTCATTTCCTGTAGTGCATTTCATCTTCCATTTATCCCAAGTCCCTGGTGGTTTTATGTACATAAATTACCCTACTTAATTTATTTTATTTTTATTTTTTTTAATAGGTAAGTGAACTGAATTACAAGGGCCCTTTTTCAGTCACTATCTCAAACATTGAATTAAAAGGACCAATAGCTTCGGACATCAAGTATTTTCTTAGATAGCAGAACATAGATTCCCAGACAGTGCGCCATATCGGGGTCTGGCAATCAAAGATGTAAAAATTGTCTCTAAGTGACTGGGACATGCTGACAAATGCTGTCAGAAATGGGCATGGGTATTTGCTGGTGATAAGTCAGTTAAGGACACCAACCTTTGCCAGGAATCCATGTTAACAGTGGGAGGGGTCTATATTGTGCTATTGGCAAGTGAGTGGCTTCAATAAATTCCAGAAGCCCTGAGTCAATAAGCTACTTGGTGGTCAGCCAGTACCCAGTTGCTCAGATTGGGTTACCTGGGATAGCTTTGTTGAGTGAAAGGTGCTAAACATGAACTAAGGATAGCTATACTCAGTATAAGTTCACTGAGAAGATGGACCATTGAAGTGGATGAAATGATAGTAAGAAGGAGGCTGGACATCCTTTATATCCACAAGACAAGATGGAAGAGCAGTGCAGAAAAGCCAACAGGCTTGGGATACAGAGTCCACCACTTTGGTGGGGGGGGGCAGACTTAAAATGATGTGGTGACTGTGGTGAGAGAGAGATTTCAAAAGACATTGAGGGATGTCATCAGAATTAGTGACAGACTCATGGCAATCTGAGTCCAGTGCAAGAGGATGGGGCGGTATTTATAATTTCAGTCTATGCTCAAAGATCTCCACAGCAGAGTTGTAATAGCAAGGAAAAAATTGCATTCAGGCAGCAGTTGAAGGACTTACTAGATAAAGCAGGATGACATGATTTGGTGTTGATAACGATGGACCTGAATGCACATATCTAGACAGACAGAACAGGATATGTAGACTGCCTGAATTCATATGGGTGGGGCAACAGGAATAAAGAAGTTATGGCAATTCTAGACTTCTGTCTACCATAAATCTCCCTAGTCTCATATGTAAAGACAATGAAGGAATTATCATGGAAATGATCGATAATGCCACAGCACATCTCCAAACAATGGACCCAACCTAATTTGGTTTCTCCAAGGGCAGGTCATGCCTACTCACCCTTATTGACTGATTTAAGAAGGTCACCAAAGCAATGGATGAGGGCAAAATGGTTCACACTGCCTACCTTGACCTGGAAATGGCATTTGATACAATACCCCACTGGGGCATTGTTGACAAACTCAAGAGATTAGGATAAACCCTTATGCTACCTGGTGGATAGCCAGCTGCCTCACAACAGGATACCTGAAGTCATAATTGGAGAGTCAGCCTCTACAAAGAGGCTAGTTACAAGCTAAGTCCCTCAGGGGTTGGTCCTAGAACTGCTTCTTTTTGGTACTTACTTTTCTGAAGTCAAGGCTAATGTCAAGGGCCTCTGGCTGACTAAATTTGCAGATGATTGTAAATTAGGAGTGGTCATACAATCCTGCGCCAACACAAATGTTCTCAAGTAAGGGCAGACAACAGACAACTTGTGGCAGAGCCATAGACTAAAACTAAATGCCCAGAAATACATAACAGTATCCTTGGCACTATTATACTGACAACACACCCATAAGAGCCAACTCAGTAGTCAGAGACTTGGGAACACACACAAACAGTGTCCTAGCCTTTGAGCATCATGTATCTACAGTAGTAAGGAAATATTTCTATGTTGCACAACTTATAAACAAAGGTATGGTATCTAGGTCCAAGGATGTTATTGATCCACTGTATTCAGCATTCATCAGACTTATCACTGATTAGAATACACCATTTGATATGTACCTAACCAGGCACATGCAACAACTGGAACTTCCACAGAGATTCCTCACTAAAAAAATACAGGGAATAAGTAACATGTCCTATGCAGCCTCAAAGCCCTATCCCTGCATTCTTCATAGAGGCTGACTCTCATTATTAGACACCACCCTGATGAACCTCCTGCATATCCACAACACAAACAGTATCAGACTAAAGGCTTAAACCTTGCATGTGATATAAATAAGACCTGCTGGCTAGACAGCTACTTATTCTAAAGACTATCCCTTCTTTGGAACAAGCACCCCATCCATGTGAAGCAGAGTTCCTCCTGAGCTCAATTCAAGTGTAACATGAACAACTAGATGGGGAACAGGAAATTCATCCCTGGTTTGGCACCTATGTCTCTAATGGACATAGGTACTCTGCAAATGTTTAATCTCCTAAGCCTTTGCTTACAATTATCAAGGGTATCAGAACTTGCCAGAGATTTCGGATGAATGGCTAGTCTGAAAAAGGCCTTGGTGATCGTTAGCCTAGTAAACGCCTATGAACCTATGAAATGGGTAGATGGCGGTCAGCACAGAGAGTCACAGGATCATATTCTAGGGTGACCAACATACAACTGAGATAGTCTTCCTTCTAGCAAGGAAAGGGCACTAGGATAGAGTCAGAAACATCAGCCCCAGTGAAAATGTTGGTGCACAGCAAAATGGGCTTCAAGGTCAAAAGAAACTAGGTTGAAGACCTCAAAAGTCCACTGAAGCAAAATGTAGCTCTTAACTGTTGAAGATTTTTGCAAAATATCCAGATTTTTGTCTTTTCATTTCAGACTTCATATCCTTCAGAAAATACATGTTAATGCATGGCCTATAATTCTAGCAGCTTTCTTAATTTATAAGACCAATATTTAAAATCTGTCCTTACTTTTGGGCCTTTGTCTCCCCATTATTTTAGGCTTTTGTGATGCTGAGCACTGGGCCAGTAATCAAGGAGCCTCAATCCTCACTACTAACACCAGTGAGGGACTTGCACATTGGGAGGATAACACGTATACACACAGTAAAGTAAATTTTCCCTTAAGAGCACAATGAGATTACAGTCAGTCTGAGGCTGGTTTCTCCCATTCTCTCCAGATCCCCAATAAGACTCTCCACTAGCACAGCTATATGGTTCAGATCTCAGCCTAGTGGTCAAGCTAAAACCTCCAGCACCCTCTCTGTCCAACCAGTGCTTCATGTCCCTGCCCAAGTAGCTGACACACACACACACCCACACACACACACACACACACACACACACACACACACACACGCACACACACTTTAAGATATGAGTTATATACAACCACATAGACACTCCTGGGGAAGGCTGGCACAGGTTCTCCAGCTATGCCCCTTCCTGCCAGTCTATAAGGTAGTACCATTTGCCACCAACCACTAATATCAGCTACTAGTAAGGCCCTTACCAAAAGGTGTCCAATTATTACTGTACAATATTATTATCTAGTTAGTAAGTGTGACAAACAGCAAGGCTTATTTGGAGAGGCTTTGTACAGTATCACTATATACATGTAATGTACTCTAGAGCTAAATTTATCTCTACGCAAAATAGGCACAGTTGTAAGGTTTAAAATATTTAATAATGAATAATAAAAACACAAGACAATACGTCTTACTACACAGTGCTATTCAAGAGTTCAGACATCACACGAAAATGCTTAAAATAATACTGTAGAATAGTTCTGACATAAATATAGAAAACAACTAGACTAAACTTAGTATTTTCTATCTTTTCCTAAGAGCAATCACAGTTCTAAATAAACTTAGATATAGAGCAAAAGCAGAGTACTGGTGAGTTGTTGTCAGCTTTAGACAAAATCCAAAATGCTCTCTCTCTCTCTTTCTGAGACAGTTTTTAAATTGATAATACATCACTGCTGACTCATTTTAGATTACATCATTCCTCTCTGGTTCCCAGGCTAACAGAAACTCAGAGTTTAGCATATCATTGATCTTGCACCTGGTCAGGAAACCACAGCAATTAAAGACATTATATATGTAAAATCTAGCAATTAACTCTGGTCTCAAAGCAACAGAGAGAATCTGCTGGTCCAGACATCACGGCTCTGAGTTTGAGATCAAACAGTCATACAATGCTTGACTTATCAGCTTTCTTCCAGCAGAGTGCACTGTTGTTACATTTTTGACATTCAACATTTAACACAATTCTCTTACATTTAAGAGAACAAGCCTGTGGCTTATATTAATATTTACAAATTACATAATTATCTACAAAATTTTATCTAGCTAGGCTGGCAGACTTCACATATCCCCACTCCCAGAGAACTCAAGCTAGTTTTTCAAGTGACCCTTGAGAAATGTTGCTTAAGGGGATTAGGTCTATCTGAGTATACCTTACCCCATTCCCCGTCTTGACAGCCCATCTGCGTTGGCCTTGCTAAACCCACTGCAGTGTTGCCCTGACATATATGCTTGCAACCCTTGGCTCCATCTTAACAACTTGGCATTTTGCTGGCTGGCTTGGTGTAACCATGTTAGGGGATTGTGATCCGTAACTACAGTGAATTTTCTTCCATACAGATTAGGCTGAAGTTTATGCAGTGCCCACACTATGGCTAGACATTCCTTTTCTGCAGCTGCATAGCATTCCTCCCTGGGTTAAAACCTATGACTGAGATAAACCACTGGGTACTCTCCTCCTTCTGAAGAAACATGGATAAGTACAGCCCCCACCCCATAGTTCAAAGCATCCACCTGCACAACAAATCATTTGCTGTAATCTGGACTGGCTAATATAGGGGGTCCTCCCAAAGCTTCTTTAAGCTTCTGGAATTCCTGCTGACATGGTGGGGTCCACACTTCCTTATCTAGCCTGTTTTTTCTTGTCAGGTCTGTGAGGGGAGCAGCTATGGTAGTATAACTGGGGACAAACTTTCTGTAGTACCCTGCTTTCCCTAAGAATGCCCTCACCTGCTTTTTAGTAACAGGTGCAGGCCATGTCTGACTGGCTTCCACTTTGGCAGGTTCTGGCCTGATCTTACCACTCCCAACTCTATGTCGCAGGCAGGAGACCTCTGCCATACCCACCTGACATTTGCTCGGCTTAATGGTCAACCCTGCTCTCTATAATCTGCCCAGCACCTCCCTGACATGTTGAAGGTGCTCCTGCCAGGAATGGCTGTAGATGGCAATATTATCTAGGTAAGCAAGGGCAAACTATCCTGCCCCTGCTAAGATATGATCTACCGGGGCATTTTTCATCCCAAAGGGCATCTTTGTGATCTTATACAAGCCAAAAGGAGTCACAAAGTCTGACCTCTCTTTAGCACTGGGAGTCAAGGGCACCTGCCAGTAACCCTTGGTAAGATCAATGGTGGTAAGATACTTAGCTCCACCCAGCTGCTCTAGGGCTTCATCTGTCCTAGGCATGGGGTAGGCATCTGACTCTGTGTGACTACTTAATTTCCTGTAGTCCACAGAGAACCTAGTGGTGCCATCCTTCTTTGGCACCAACACCACTGGAGAGGCCCAGGGACTGTTGGACTCTTGCATTAACCCTAGTTCCAACATCTCCTGTATCTCCTCCCTCAGAGTCTGTTTGACTCTTTCAGGCACCCTATAAGGGGCCTGCCTAATAGGCCTTTGGGGTCCTGTATCCACCTGCTGCTGTACCAGGTGGGTGTACCCTGGTTTCTGAGTGAACATGTCCCCAGACTCCTGTAATACTGCTCGGATTTCTCAAACCTGGATAGGAGATAGCTGCTGGGACATTGCTACCCCTTCCACTGAGGTGTCAGTCAGAGCCGCACTGAGGAGATCAGTCACCAGATCTCCCTCAGACTCCTCCTGCAATCCATTGCAAATACTCAGCACAAGAGTCTCCCTATCATGGTAAGGTTTCATCATGTTAACTTG
Organism: Protopterus annectens; assembly: GCF_019279795.1. Classification (NCBI taxonomy): domain Eukaryota; kingdom Metazoa; phylum Chordata; order Ceratodontiformes; family Protopteridae; genus Protopterus; species Protopterus annectens. The sequence goes on from NC_056726.1 coordinate 1,647,555,429, forward strand.
GTACAATTTGTGCTCCTGCCTAGCAGTTCTACCATGTAGTTAACATCACTTACCTTTCTTACCACCTTATAGGGTCCCTCCTAAGCTGCTTGCAGCTAGTTGTGTCTGACAAGAATGAGAACCATTACCTGCTACCCTACAGCATACTCTCTTGCTCGAGCATTCCTGTCATACCATACCTTTTTCTGTTGTTGGGCTTCTGACAGGTTCTCCTGGGCCAAGCCCATGACTTCCCTGAGCCTTGTCCTGAGGTTTACGACATATGCCACAACAGACCCCTTGTGAGATTCACACTCACCTTCCCACTCATCTCAAATTAAATCTAGAGATCCTCTCACACTACGCCCATACAGCAACTCAAATGGTGAAAAACCTGTGGATTCCTGGGGAACCTCTCTGTAAGCAAACAACAGATTGGGCAAATATTTGTCCCACTCCCTCTTAAACTGGTCTGCAAATGCCAGTTGCATGGACTGGATTGTAGAGTTTAACCTCTCAACAAGACCATTAGTCTGGGGATGGTAGGGGGTGGTCATCAGGTGCTTCACCCCACAGTACTTCCACAGACAAGCCAGCAGGTCTGACATGAAATTGGCACCTCTGTCAGTCAGTATTTATTTTGGAAAACCTACCCTGCTGAAAATCTATAATAAAGCATTTCCACCTTTTCTGCCTCAATGGAGGACAAAGCCACTGCCTCAGGGTATCTGGTACCAGAGGCCCCACAATATCCATAGCTACCCTCTAAAATGGCTCCTCAATCACAGACAAAGGCATCAAAGGAGTTCTCACCTTGTCTACTGCCTTGCCTACCTTTTGGCACCAATCACAGGTCCTGCAGTACCATGTTACATCCCTGGAAATTCCAGGCCAATAGAAGTTCTGCATAATATGTCTCTTTGTACATTTTATGCCCATATAGCTTGCAAAGAGAATATCATGGAATATGGCTAGAAGCACCAGATGGTAGGCTCTAGGCACTACCAACTGCTGTATCCTCTCACCTTCTAGCCCTCCCTCAGGGATCCACTCTTTATACAGTAACCGTTTGTACCAGTATACAGATTCCCCCTTCCATTGAGAATCAGATGCCTCACTAGCTACCTGCCTCAGGTCTTGCAATGTAGGGTCTGTGAGCTGAGCCTGTCTCAACTCTCTCTTTGTAACCCTTCCTAGCTCATCTTCCACAGGAAGTCTGGCATCCTTTGACAGCGGTGCCTCACTGCCAGCCTGGATAGTACTACTCACCTCTACCTTTGCAGTCACTCTGTCCAAGGGAACATCAGTACCCACAAGCAGCTGCGGCTCACCTTCAGTCTCACTGCTACAGAGCAGTTCCCTCCCTGAAGTAACCACCTCACCAGTCCTGGCTGCAAGTATGAGGTCTGACTGTGTCTCCCCAAAACTACCAGACCCACATGCTTGTATACAAGCCTGACTGCATGACTGCAGGTACATGCAGTCATGCTTGTCTCCAAGCCTGACTTTATATAACTGCACAAATGCATGGTACTGCCTTATCAAATTATTCCCTATCAGGACATCTGCATGGATATTCTCAAACACACCTAATTGCCGGATTACTTTTCAACCCTCCCAGTCAAGGTGAGCCCTATCCACAGGTATTTGGAATGGGGTCCCTCCTAAAGCTCTGACTGGAGAAGACTGCCCAGGCAAGTAGTGCCCCTCTGTAACCATTGCAGGCTTCATGATGGTTATGTCAGAGGCTGTGTCTCTCTTAGTAATGGCCTCTTTGCCATTCACTATGATAGGATATAACCTCTTGTGGTAGTTTGGTACCCTTGCTGTCTCAAGACAGCTTACTGTTGGCATTTTGTCTTTCCCACTTACTGGCTGTCTCACCTTTTGTTCCCCACCTTGCCTCCGTGGACATCTATATGCCACATTACCCCACTGGTTGTATTCAAGACATTTAACCCTAAGTCCTGGACATGTACCTGGACTAGTGGCTTCCCCTGCTACTGGCAGATTCTGTTGGGTCTGTCTGGGCTGCCCACCATGGATTCCTTTAGACCCATGAGCAGTACTGGGGGTCCCTTTCCTGTACAGGGATGCCCTGCTTGCTAGGTATAGGTCTCCCTTCTTCCCCAACTCATCTGAAGTAGTACATTGTCTATCAGCTACCCAGATCCTCATGTCCTCAGGCAAAGTGCTAAGGGCGTGTTCCCCTCAACAAAAGGTCTGCCAGCCCTTCAAAAGTGGTGACCTGACATCCACTCACCCACCTATGAAAATAAGTGCTCAGTTCAGCATCATATTCACACACACTTTCATCTGCCTTGTGTCTATGCTCTCAAAACTTTTTCCAATAAGTTTCAAGTGTTAGCTTAAAAAATTCTAACAGACAATTCTTAACAGCACTATGATCAAATAATTCATAATCAGAAAGTTTAGACAACACAGTTACAGCTTTACTATGGAGTAAGGGGTCAGGAACCATATCAAGAACCTTTGATCAACATAGGTAGGTACAAGGCTATTGGCCCTAGGGCCTACACAAGCCCATCCAAAAAGGTACCCTGGCTTTTGCCACTCAAGAAAATTATTTTCCTGTGCCACTGTTGAGCAGAGCCACAGAAATGCTCCCTGGGGTGAATTTCCTGTTTCCCATCCAGTCATCAAGATTTTTCTTGAAGAGTGCTAATGAGGAGCTTTGTTTGATATAGATAGGTAGTTTATTCCAAAGTATGGGAAGTCTCTGAGAAAGGAATATATCCCTCCGGCATGTTCTGTTTATTGTGGTGACAAGTTTTAGGTCCCTAGAGCGTGTAGCTCGGAGGAATTGGGATTTCTTTAAGTGGAGCATGTCCAACAGCTCTGGGTTTGACATAGCTTTGTATGTTAGGCAGAGATCACCTCTGAGTAGGTGATATGTGACAGAGTAAAATAACATTACATGAACCAGGAGTCCAGGACGCTAGAGTTTTTTGAGATGGCCTGCATAGGGCATCTGTTTGAGGCCAGTAATCCTCTTTGTGAATTATTCCTGTGGCCTTTCCAGTTGTTGTAGATGTCTTGTGAGGTACATACCAAAAGGGGAGTTGTACTCTATAATGGGTCTAATGAGTGATGAGTAGAGGGGAACAATGACCTCTTTTTTTCTGGATGAAAAACATTTTGTGATGAGGGGTGCCACGTAGAAGGATTTCCTGACTACTGTGCCGATGTGATTATCAAAGGAGAGACTACTGTCCATCTGTGTCCCAAGGTCTTTTATCACACTTTCGGTGTTAAGTATACTACCGCCTATGTTGTAGTTCATGGGTACAGAGTTTTTTACCAAAGGGGATGACAATGCACTTTTTGGCATTGAATTTGAGGCCATGGCTTTGACATGAGGCATCTGTCTCAGTGAGGCCCTTTTGTAGGATGTCCACATTGTTAGGAGTTTCGATTATGGCTCCTAGTTTGCAGTCATCTGTGAACTTCATTAGCCAAAGACCTTCTGTGTTAGCCTGTACATCAGAGAAGTAGATACCAAACAGGAGAGGACACAGGACTGAACCCTGTGGTACTCCACTTGTCACTGGTCTGAAGTTGGATTTGGACTCTGCTATGTGGGTTCTGTCAGTGAGCCAGTTGGCAACCCATCTTGTGACATAGGGATTTATACCTAGTTTAGTGAGTTTATCTATAATTCTAGAGTGGGGGATGGTGTTGAAAGCCTTGGCAAGATTTAGATAGGCTGTGTGAACCACCTTACCCTCATCTACGGCTTTGGTGACTGCTTCAAAGAAGTCTATCAGGTTTAGGAGACATGATCTGCCTTTTACAAACCCGAACTGGGTGGGGTCCAGAGTTTGGAGATTACTAATGTCTTTGTTTATAAGTTCCATTGCCTTGCAGACCAGGCTTGTCAGGCTAATGGGGTGGTAGTTCCCAGGGTCCATGATGGCTCCCCCTTTGTGGAGTGGGATAACCGTCACTGTGCGCCATTCAGTAGGCACAAAGCCTGAGGTGAGGCTATGATTGAACATGGTACTTAGGTGGGGTGCCAGTTCATTCTGTAGTTCATGTAGAACACAGCCTGGGATGTTGTCCGGCCCCTGGATGCTGTGTTCTTGGCTTTGGAGAGTGTGGCTTCTATCTGTGCAGCCGTGATTACAGGAACTTTGCATTCTTCCGGTATAGAGATGGACCCTTTAGGGGTGAGAGGGGGGTAAAGTTAGCACTGAACCTATCTGCCAGAATGCTGGCAATATCAGTTGGGTCTGTATATTCAGTGCCATTGTGCTGTAACTCAGAGCAGATCTGAGTGTTGCCATTGAGATTCTCGACATAGCTATAGAATGCTTTGTGGTTGTCTTTAGAATCAGTGGCAATTTTGTTTTTGTAACTAGCTTTGGAGGATTTTATGAGGAATCGCAGCTTCTTATTGAGGCTGACCAGGGAGCTCCACCGCTCATGGGATTTTACTCTCTTTTGCAACAGTTTCTTCCTTCTGTTCTACAGTTTGTTTATGACAGGGGACCACCAAATTGGCTTCCTTTTTTTGGAGGATAGCGTCTTGATTCTGTTTGGGATAGCACAATCCATGCACTCGTGTAAGTGCTTATAAAGTGCAATTGTGTAGGATTCAGTAGTCGTAACTGTATTGTCCATCTGCATGGGTGTCATGAAGTTCACCACTTCTGTCTTAAGAAGCATGAAGTTGGCTTTGGAGAATTTTTTTACTGTGGTTTCTTTAATGGGGGGTGGGGGCAGGATGTGGATATCTAGGGTGATTAGCTTATGCTCGGATTGGACCAATAAGGCGTTGACTTCAGGTGTGGAACACCGTCATTCATGTTGGTAATGACTAGATCTAGGATATTGTTGACCCTGGTGGGGGTGTGGATAAGTTGATCCAGGGTATCGGAGTTTATGAATTCCAGAAAGCGTTGAGCAAAGGAGTTGGTACATGAGTAGTTTTCCCAGTTAATGGTGGGGTAGTTGAAATTGCCCATTATTAGGGTGCTTGGTTGAACCCTAATATTTTCCAGTACATTAAGAAAAGAGGAGTGGGAATCCTGGGGCATGGTGGGGGATCTGTAGCAAGCTACAATTTGGATTGCAGTTTTGCCCAGAGTTAGTTGCACTTGGATAACCTTGGATGCATTATGCTGAGCAACTAGCCTGGAGGTGTGGATATCCTTAATGAATATGGACACACCACCGCCTTTGGTGTTCCGGTCCAGGTTACATGGCTGAAAAGTGTGGTATGTGTTATAGCCAGGTAGCTCAGGGGTTGAACCAGGCCTCAGTCATTGCACAGATATGGATGTTCTCCATTTTACGGAGTGCCTCGAGTGAGTGCATTTTGAGATTTAGACTTCTAGCATTGAGTGGCATCACCCTCCATTTTTGCTTGCCTGTTCCTGTTATGGTGGTGAATTTGTCATTTGAACCTTGCCTAAAAAAGGCACTATAGGGGCGGCAAGAACCTTAGCCAGTATCCGGAATCCCAGGGGTGACAGGTGCAGGCCATCTCTGGCAAAGCATCATGGTCTGTCGATCATGTCATCCCAGGCAGACAGATACTGGATACCTTTAGAATGACACCAGAAGCTCAGCCAATTGTTGAAGTTAATAATTTTGTCCTTGTACTGCGGTATCATTCTGGGTGATGGCAGAATGCTACTCAGGGCTAGGGTCATGCCTGCCTGGGCTACATGATCGGAGAGCTCTTCCAAGTCTCTTTTCATGTAGTCCAGGGAGGTACGTCTCAGGTCGTTCACACCAACATGGACAATGACAGAGTCATATTTGTACTTGTTGTGGAGTGACCTGAGTGAGTGGGTTATGTGGCAGATCCTGGCACCCGACAGGCAGCTGACAGTAACCTTCTCCTTGTTTAGCCTGGTGAGTGTGACATCAGTATGCCTGACTATGGAGTCGCCTATGACTAGTGTGTTGGGTAAGTTGTTTTGCCTTATTGGCTGTGGTTGAGTGACACACTGAGTCTGTGGGCTATGTGTCATTTGGGTTGTGTTGGGGGGTGGAGGTTGCTTGCATTTCTGCTTTGGAGGTCTCTGTTGCTTGAGCAGTTTATTATCGAGAGCCTCTGCAAATGTTTTTGTGTTTCTATGTGTGGATTTTGGTGATGTAGATTTAGTGAGACTATGTGATGAGCGTGGTGCGGTGCAAGTGTTTACCTTCTCCTCTTGACTGCCAAGTTCAGTCTTGATTGAAGAGAGCTTTACCTCCAGTTTGCTAGATAAGTGCATCTCTCACAGGTTGTAGTGTTGGGTGGTAGGAGGAGAGGGTTGTCTGTGTACATGAGGCAATTTCTACATTGCCCCAAGATGCCCAGATTCATCAAATAGACAGGAGAGAACACTGGGAGCTGACCCTTGGACATGCCTGAATAAAAAACTATTTTTCTCTAGATAAGTGAGGAAAGTGAGTACAAGAGCTGTTTTTCTCTAAGCAAGTGAGGAAAGTAAGTACAAAAATTGATTTCCTCTAGGTAACGAGGAAGGTTTAGTGCTATAGTAATTAGTATCTTATTTAGTGCTTACAACAAGTTCTGAACAAGTGCTGATCACGAATAAGCAAATTCAAGTGCTAAAACTAAGAATCTGTATCTGGACTAAACTAGTTACAGGAAAGGGAGAAAACAAGTGCAAATGTGTGCTTTTAAATCAGAAAGTTGAGAAAGATGGAAAAACTGCCCAAATGGCCAATAACTACAATTTCTAGGCCAGAACTACTCATTATGTGGTAGATAGGTTACCTAGTGCTTACCACTCCCACTGATAAGCTGGAAGGCTTCCCTCCAACACAGAAAGCTTGGGGGGCACAGAAGCTTACATACAGTCCTGGATACAGCAAATCTGAATCTGGACTACACAAGTTACAGGAAAGGTAGCAGACAGGCTTAGACTTTTTTTTTTGTATACAGAAAAATAGCTAAAGCAGCAGTAAAACAATTCAAATGCAGTGCAAGCTAGCACACTTGAGTATGTAGCAATGTTAGACCAAACAGTTTAAAAAAATGCAATTAAATTAAAAATGACTAAAATAAGTGCAGAAGGAGTCTATTAGGTAGAATGAGTTAAAGAGATGGGACTGGGGGGAGTGTCCCAGATCAAATCTACAGTAGGGGTGGGCAACCTCAAAAGCCTCCAAATTTAAACAACACGACAAGAATTGGGAGAATGGGTAGGGAAAAAACACTTCCAGCAGAGATCTGAAAAACTATACAGTGAAGCAAAAATAACAGTGCACAACTCTGAAGTCAGCCAGCAATGATATAAAACTAGTCAAGCAACAATTAACAGTACACAACTCTGAAGTGCCAGAAAAATATACCTAGCTCTGTATATCTCCAGATAGTTTGAAGAGCACTCTGTCAGGACACAGGAAGGCTCCAGCAATGATATGCAGGCTGTTACTAAGAGGGTCTAATGTTATGCAAGTAATCCTTGAGATAGTCAGATAACACACAGGATGTAAAACCAGTTATACCAACTTAAGACACAGCAGAAATAGGGGAAGGTGGGGAAAACCACTTCCAGCAGAGATCTGAAAAACTATACAGTGAAGCAAAAATAACAGTGCACAACTCTGAAGTCAGCCAGCAATGATATGAAATTAGTCAAGCAACAATTAACAGTACACTATACTGTTTACATACCTTTCAAACATATCAATGAAACTATCAAAATTATCCCCCTTCGTAAACTTCGGAAGAAATTTACTGACCTTTTGTGCTTCTAGGGTCCAGTTACTCCCTTCCCCATTACCTCCATGACTCTGGCGAAGAGTCAGCCTCTCCATTTTGTGCTGCCTCTGCCTCTCCTTTTCCTCAGCTTCCAGGTGTAGCAGTTTCTTATTTTCATCAGCCTGTAGATGTCTCAGTCTCTCTGCTGCTTCTGTTTCCAGATGCCTGGCCTTAAACTCAAGTCTCTTTAGCTCCAGATGGATTTTTAAGTCCTCTGCAGAAAGGTTGAGCTGTCCATTCTCTGAGTGTTGTACATCTCCACTGCTAGTCTGATTGTCCTCCTGATTGTTGTTTTCTGATGCAGATGTGACCAAAGCTGCAATCATGTTTGCCATAGTCAGGTTTCCATGCACCGGTCCCTTAGCCTGGCACATCTCAGCCAACTGGCTCTTTGTCAGATTGCCATACTCCTCTGCTGACATGCTTGCCTGCTCTCCCTGATTAACTAAGCTAACAAAAGAAATAAAACAGTTGTGATCTGAACTCTTGATTGTTCACTGCATGGCTGATTTAGAGTACAAAAACACATTCAGTGATCACTGTACACAAGCTACAGGAATTCACTATCCACATCACTGCAAGTCAATTGCCAAACAATTAATATGTGGTGTTGATATAACACCACTGTCAAGCAATTAATATGTGATGCCCATGCACTGGCCCAGTAATCAAGGAGCCTCAGTCATCACCACTAACACCAGTGAGGGGCGTCCACATTGGGAAGGATAACAAATACAAACACAGTAAAGTACAATTTTCCTTAAGAACACACAAAGATCACAGTCAGAATGGGGCTGGTTTCTCCCTTTTTCTCCAGATCCCCAATAAGACTCCCCACTGGCACAGCTATAGAGTATAGATCTCAGCCTAGTGGTCAAGCTAAAACCTCCAGCACCCTCTCTGTCCATCCAGTGCTTCATGTCCCTGCCCAAGTAGCTGACACATGCACACACTTTATGATATGAGTTATATATAACCACACAGACACTCCTGGGGAAGGCTGGCACAGGTTCTCCAGCTACACCCCTTCTTACCAGTCTATAAGGTAGTACCAGCTGCCACCAACCACTAATAACAGCTACTAATAAGGCCCTTACCAAAGGGTGTCCAATTATTACTGTGCAATATTATTATCCAATTAGTAAGTGTGATGAACAGCAAGGCTTATTTGGAGAGGCTTTGTACATTATCACTATATACATGCAATGTACTCTAGAGCCTAAATTATTTCTACACAAAACAGCCATGGTTGTAAGGTTTAAAGAATATTTAATAATAAATAATAAAAACACAAGGCAATACTTCTTACTACACAGTGCTAGTCAAGAGTTCAGACATCAAAGGAAATACTTAAAATAATACTGTAAAATAGTTCAGACATAAATATAGAAAACAGCTAGACTGAACTTACTATTTTCTATCCTTTTCTAAGAGCAATCACAGTTCTAAATACACTTACATATAGAGCAAAAGCAGAGTACTGGTGAGTTGTTGCCAGCTTTTGACAAAATCCAAAATGCTCTCTCTCTCTCTGAGACAGTCTTTTAAATTGATAATACATCACTGCTAACTAATTTTAGACTACATAATTCTTTTCTGGTTCCCAGGCTAACAGACACTCAGAGTTTAACATATCTTTGATCTTGCACCTGGTCAGGAAACCACAGCAATTAAAGACATTATACCTGTAAAATCTAGCAATTAACTCTGGTCTCAAAACAACAGAAAGAATCTGATGGTCCAGACATCATGGCTCTGAGTTTGAGATAAAACAGTCGTACAATGCTTGATTTATCAGCTTTCTTCCAGCACAGTGAACTTTTGTTACATTTTTGATGTTCAACATTTAACACAATTTTCTTACATTTAAGAGAATAAGCCTGTGGCTTATTTTAATATTTACAAATAACAGAATTATCGACAAAATTCTATCTCGCTAAGCTGGCAGCCTTCACATCAACCAGTAATGAATGCATTATATTTTGGGAAATTACTCCAGCACATGCAAAATGGATGAAATAAATCATATCATTAGTCAAAATATAAACAGGAAAATTTGCAATTGCTCATAATGTGCTTTTATTAATTATCAGTATTTCTCCAAAACTCTCCATTATAGAGCAATAAAGCTCTGACTAGAACCAAGATAGTCCAAATCCAAATCTGAAAACATTTCATTACAAATCTGCAGCTAAAATAAACAGAAGTACCATGTCTGTGACTTTATACTAAATACCAAAAAATAAGAAGTAGGTAATGCTGCCATCTACTGAAGGGAAATATCACATCTAGCCAACTGAAAAGGTACAGAAAAGTTACAAGATGGAAAGGCATATTTCAGTCAAAAAGCAGAACTAATTAAAAGGATAATAAAAAGTTTTAATGACTGCAAAGGTCCAGGTGAGACTAAAAACTGACAATAGATATATCAATAACCAAATAAAGAAAAATACATAAATATCCCAGTTGGCAAAAATATTCAGTTGGTTAAAGCCTACAAGCTATTGTGTTTATTGAAATGCTCTTAAGTTTTAGGGCACTCTTCGAACTCAATGAGCCATTAAGATCAGGACAGAGGCTTGCATCCAGTAGTTATATCAGTATAATTCCTTATAGTACAACGTATAGTCAAGAGTCCCTCTGCTGAAGTCTAACTTAACCTCTTTGGTTTCATGTGCCCACACACACACACACACACACACACACACACACACACACACACACACACACACACACCACAATCTTCTTGAATTGAACACATTTTTGGCTATGTCGGTGCATTATTCATATTGTCAGACCTAATTGCATAGATGTACTCATATATTCACTATGACAGCTTTCAAAGGTTTTACCACTGTAGAAGCTGTCTGAACTGTTACAGCTGGCTTGTGTACAATTTCTGTACAATTGTAATTAATTGTAATTAAAGTGCCCCTTAGTCTTGTCTTGGAGTAAAAGATTAATAAATGGTCCTCAAATAACAGTAGTTAAAAAAACACAAGCATTGATACCAAATGGCTTATCAGAAATCAATTTCATATCCATTGTCTAAGAATCTTCCAAAACTGCTTTAAATTATAAATTCTCATATTCACAAAATCTGGGGAATTACACACCACATTATCAAATTAGTACTACCAACCAAAATTCTAGATTTATAAAAGATGATGTTTCTAATCTCATAACGCATCAGTTGTACAAGTGGCATGCAAAATATTCTGTGTCATTCTCTTTAAAGGGTTGTTTGTTTTAAATAATGATACCCATTTGTTAACCAGGTGGGCTGTCTGGACATACAGTCCTTTACCAGGGGCCACCAAGAAGCAATGTCTGGTTAAGTAACTTACTCAAGATCACACAATAGTCAAATGAGGGGTGAGGGAGTCAAACTCACTACAGCTCACAGCTATAACCCTCTACACCAACTGCCAGACAAATGACAAGCCTCTCTCTGGTCTCTCCCCACTGTAATATTTTGAACTTGTTCTATATCACAACCTGTCCCCATCAAAAGTCTAATCAAATGCTATACTTCCTCTAAAATGGCAAATCAGAAGTCCTCACTGTTAGAACTCTTATTAACTACCCTCTCATTATTTCATCTTAATGTATTCAGGATGGAAGCTAGAATTACCCAAACACTTTCATATTTTTCTAGCAAAGACATCCTCTGAAAAACTGCCTACTCAACAAATTCATTTTAAATAGTACAAAACTAAAAATCAAAAGGTGCTTTAACAAACTATTAGTTTAAGGGTGTGCACACACAGCAAAGTATTAATTTAAGGGTGTGCACACTTATGCAATCATCTTATTGTACGTTTTTTATTTTTATATTTTTTCCTCTAACAAATTTGTTTTTCAATTGAATTGCACAGGTTATAGGTCACATTAAAGATGGGAAAGTTTTGAAATGATTTTTAGTGGTCCCATTTTTATATATGACAAAATCCTGGCATTTTAACAGGGGTGTGAAAAGTTTTTATATCCACTGTATATTCTAGAATCAAACCTCATGTAGTCTTTAATAAATGAAATCAAAAGATTTAGAAAATGATCCACTTGGGGGTGTAACAGAAAATATAAAAATACTGAATTCAAATTAGATCAGTTATAAATGCCTACAGTTCTGCTTGTGCACAGGTACATACAACACACAAATCTTCAATAAACCTCATATAAAATGCAACATTTTCAGGTTTCCATTTAACAGTAAACTTTATTGTCATTTAGACCGTACACAAGAATTGCATAGCTGAATGAAATTATGTTTCTCGAAGCACACATGCACATTTTATATAGAGAAGTCCATTCGGACTATACTAAAACAATATTTGTAAATGTAGGAGCTATTGGGGCCACATAGCAACAGTGTTAATTTGTCTGAAGTAACTGGAAAAAGGAAAAAAATATATCAACAATTAATTGTAACTAAAACCAGTAATATCAGATAAAATAATATGAAAAAAAAAATATTTCCAAAACCTTGTGGGATATACATGTATAAGGAAGCTGCAGCTACTGTGGTTAATAACACAGGATCTCTAAAGGTATATCCACAAAATCTCTAGTAAATTATGGTAACAGTGGAAAAAAACATCTTGTGCTTAGCATCCACAAACAGTGACAACAGCTCCATTTTAGAATAACCCACAGCCACAGTTGGGGGAAAGGATGAATGGGAAGTATCTTTTTCACCTTTCTGGGCATCTGAGCTGGGTTATCAGCTTGGGTTTATCAACGTAACTAGACTTGACTGTTGCTGTATCAAAACAGCTATTCAAAAGTTAAAAAAAAAACAATGTGCCACTCAACCAAAGCCCCTAAGGCAAAACAGCATGCCCAACACACTAGTCATAGGTGACTCAATAGTGAGGCACACTGATGTCCCACTCACTAGGCTGAATAAGGAGAAAGTAACAGTCAGCTGCCTGTCACCCGCCAGGATCCGCCACATAACGCACGCGCTCAGATCCCTCAAAAACAGGGACAAATATCACTCTGTCATTGTACAAGTGGGTGTGAATGACTTGAGATGTACCTCCCTGGACTACATGAAAAGAGACATGGAGGAGCTCTCGGATTATGTAGCCCCAGGCGGGTATGACCCTAGCCCTGAGCAGTATCCTACCATCACCCAGAATGATACCACAGTACAAGCAGAAAATTATTGATTTCAGCAATTGGCTAAGTTTCTGGTGTCATTCTAAGGGGATCCAGTATCTGTCTGCCTGGGATGACATAATTGACAAACCTCAATGCTTTGCCAGAGATGGCCTGCATCTGTCACCGCTGGGCTACCGGATACTGGCCAAGGCTCTTGCCACCCCTATAGTGGCATTTTAGGAAGTGTTCCAAAGACTAAATTACCACTATAACAGCTACAAACAAATGCAATCTGAGAGTCATGCTGCTCAATGCTAGAAGTCTAAATCTCAAAATGCAGTTGCTCGAAGCACTCATTAAAATGGAGAACATCGACATTTGTGCTCTGACAGAGACCTGGTTCAAGGCAGCAGAAAGCACCCCTGCACTACCAGCTATAACTCACTCCACACCTTTCGGCCCCAGAACCTGGACCGAAGCTCCAAAGGCGGTGGTGTTTCCATATTCATAATGGATGGCACACCTCCAGACTGGTAGCCCAACATAACGCATCTGAGATACTTCAGGTGCAGCCAACATTAAGTAAGACAGCAATTCAGGTCGTAGCCTGCTATAGGTCCCCAAGCATGTCCTAAGACTCCCACTCCACATTCTTAAGCACCCCGGAGAATATTAGGTTCCAACCTAACACTCTCATACTAGGTGACTTCAACCACCCCTCCATTAACTGGGAAACTACTCATATACAAATACACTTGCCCAATGCTTTCTGGAAGTCATTAATTCCAATGCCCTGGACCAGCTCATTCTTAATCCCACTAGAGGTAGCAACATCCTTAACCTGGCCATTACTAACATGGGCGGCCATTTCTCTACACCAATAGTCAACTCCACCCTGGTTAGATCCAACCCCAAACTAATCACTTTGGAAATCCACACCGCCTCGACACACACAAAGGTAACCACCATGAAAAGCTTCTCCAAAGCTAACTTTGGGCTCCTAAAAACAGAGGTGTCTAACTTCACGGCACCCATGCAAATGAAAAATAGTTGCATGACTGCAAAATCATACACCAATGCACTGTACGAATGCGTACACAAATGCATGGATCTCGCCATACCCAATAGAACCAAGACGCTCTCCACACAAAAAAGGAAGCTAATCTGGTGGTCCCCTGCCATAAACAAACTCTACAACAGAAGGAGGAAACTGATGCAGAATAAGGTTAAGTTCCAAGACCAGAAAAAGTCCCTTACCAGCCTCAACAAAAGGTTGATATCCCTCATCAAATCCTCTAAAGCTAGCTATGAAAACACAATTGCAGCAGATAGTAAAGACAACCACAAGGCCTTCTATAGTTATGTAAAGAATCTCCATGGCAATACCCAGATTTGCTCTGAGCTAATGCACAGTGGTACCTCCTATAACGAGCCAACAGATATTGCCAATATACTGGCTGACAGATTCAGTGCCAACTTTACCCCTCTCATCCCCCTCAAAGGACTAATCATAATACCAGTAGATTTCCAGGCACCCAGTATTACTGCTGCACAGGTTAAAACAGCACTGTCCAAGGCCAAGAATACAGCTTCTATGGGACCTGACAATATACCTGGCTGTGTTCTACATGAACTACAGAGTGAACTGGCACCTCACCTGTGTGTCCTGTTCAATCACAGCCTCACCTCAGGCTTTGTCCCTATTGAATGGTGCACTGCTACAGTCATCCCTCTCCACAAAGGAGGAGTGACTACAGACCCTGGGAAACATTGCCCCATTAGCCTAATGAGTCTGATATGCAAAGCTATGTAACACATAATCATGGACCTAATAAACAAGGATATAAGGAATCTCCAAACTCTGGATCCTACATAGTTTGGTTTTGTGAAGGATAGATCATGCCTGCTCAACTTGGTTGACTTCTTTGAGTCAGTCATCAGAGCTGTGGATGAAGGCAAGGTGGTTCATACAGCCTACCTTGATATGGCCAAGGCCTTTGATACCATTCCCCACTCAGGAATCATAGGAAAAACTCATTAAGCTAGGCATCAACCCACTATATCATTAGGTGGGTTGCAAACTAGCTCACAGATAGAACCCACAATGTGAAAGTAGCTGACTCCAAGTCAGACCGCTGACCAGTCATGAGTGGAGTCCCACAGGGTCCGGTCCTGGGTCCTCTCCTGTTTGGTATCTACTTCTCTGAAGTCCAGGACAACACAAAAGGACTCTGGCTGACAAAGTTCTCAGACAATTGCAAATTGGGAGCCATTATTAACTTCCCAAGTGACGTTGATATCCTACAGAAAGGCCTCAATGAGACCAATGACTGGTGTCAGAACTATGGTCTTAAGCTCAATGCCAAAAAATTTGCCGTTATTCCTCTTGGGAAAAACCCAGTTCCCTTGAATTACCACATTGATGGTAGTCCATTGAACACAGAAAGCATTATAAGAGATATGGGAACACAGGTTGACAGCAACCTCTCTTTTGACCACCACATTGCCACTGTGGTCCGAAAGTCCTTCTATGTGGCACATCTCATTACTAAGGATTTTGTATCCAGGAAGAAAGATGTCATTGTCTCCTTCTACTCTTCCCTCATTAGGCCAGTTATTGAGTACAATGCCCCATTTGGCATGTACCTTACTAGAACACCTGCAACAAATGGAGAGGCCACAAAAGTACCTCGCAAAGAGGATCCTAAGCCTTATACACTTGTCCTATATGGACAGACTCAAAAAACTCCAACTATTCTCTGTCTCATATCACCTACTTAGAGGCAATCTCTCCTTGACTTACAAAGCCATGTCTGACCCAGCTCTGTTAGAAATGCTACATCTAAAGAAATCCCAATCCCTCCGTACCACATGCTCCCGAGACCTCAACCTCATTACCACAATCAACAGAACATGCTGGAGGGGCAGGTACATAACCCAGAGACTGCCTATGCTATGGAATAGACTTCCCATACATGTCAAATAGAGCACCTCACTGGCTCTCTTCAAGAAAAATCTTGATGAGTGGATGGGAAATAGAAAATTCACCCCGGGGATCACTCCAGTGGCTCTACTCGACAGAGGCACTAAGAACTAAGGTTGGATGGCACGATGCCAGGGTAATCCTATGGGCTAGGCTTGTAAAGGCTTCAGGGCCATTAGCCTAGTACACACCTATGACCCTATGAACCTATGAGTCAGTTCAACTGTAAACTTGTGTTAATGGCAGTCAAAAAACATTTGTGTAACAAATCACATACCTCAATAGTGACACACTAGAAGCTGCATTATCATCCTAGGTCATAATTACAAGTCCACCCCTTTGTGTACTCTCATAAAACTCATATATTTATTTCTTTTTAAATCCATCTCATGTATCCCCCTGAAAAGGGGTCTAGCCTAGTGGAACTAACCTGGTCAATGAAGCATATGTAACATAAAAACATAAAATAAAAATAATTAATTAATCTATTACTTAAATAAATAAATACACTTTATTTCCATCTGAAGTAAGATGAATCAATCCTTTTTTGGTGGGCAGGTAAAACCACTAAGAAGTTCCTGTTTGCACACATTTTCAAATGCATTCAGTGTACTAAGCAAATGAGGATTAAATGTATATTGTTTAATAAATGATCACCAACAACTGCTTCTAGTATTTCATTTTCATTTTTCTGGTGTATACTTTAAGTTCTAGAAACTTCTTTTGTTAGTAATTGTCTGTGAGGGAGTAAAAGAAAGCTGTATAGAGCACTGAAAAATATTGTGCTGATAAATATTTGCATAATGTTTTTCAGTCTCATTTTAACATTGCCAGTTTATTCACATTGTATATAATGAGCAATTGTGTTAATTCATAGCCTACAGGTATGTCTCAACCCATTTAGAAATGCTGTCTTCCTGACTTAACCTGTTTGTCCTTTCTGGTTAGCTCTCAGCTTCATACTGAGGAAACATAGTGCAGTGGAACAAATGGACCAGGACACATTATGAAGATTTGAAGTTCAGCAGAATCAGAGGCAGAAGGAATATTTAAAAAATAGCAGGATTTCTTAAGGATACACAAGTAGAATTTCAGAGAATTAATATGTTTTTTGGAAATTCATAATAGTTGGCTAAGCGCATGATCAGAAAATAATAAACGATGCTTAAAAAGAAACCTCACACGATGATTGTTCTACCACAGTGGGGGTATTTAAATATTAAGAATTAACCTGCCAAGTTTTACACCGAGCCCTAAATTACTGCAATGAAATTCTATTGATTTGATATATTTATGTTTTATTCTAGAAGCTTATAAATGTTCTGTTTTTGTGTGTATTTATTCATGTGTATTATGATATCTTTGCAAGGGTTGCAAAGTTATGCTTGCAGACCAAAAGTCCTCTAAAAAATCTAAGCTTTGATTAGTCTGATGTGCACAGTTCACCTCCTGTACAGATAGGTTTCTGTTCGCACATGCTGACTCTCAGATTTCTTTAATGGTTATTTACACTCACCTTCTTAATGTTTTTATTTAAGTTCCCTTAGTCCCAGTATCTGGTCCTATGTCAAGAGACCCTGACATAATTGCATTTCTTACTTCAGAATAATGTTGACATCTTCTTGGAGGTGATTAACAGTGTACTATTCCACAATCTTACAGGGGTGCAGTTGTTGCTTAGAACACCCTGCCATGCTGGCCACAGGGCTCTGGTTTACCATTGCTAACCTAAAAATAATTCACATGCTTGGAGAGCTTTACTCTTAACTGTTCTCTACTTTGAAAGCCTGCAAACAGAATTCAAATCTTTTCAAGCATTAAGAATGGTTATTTCATTTAATAATTTTATTTTGCATTTAGCATTATGTTTATTTTAAGCAATCAGACTGCAAGATAATTAAAGTATATTTCACTGCTTTGTCTCATTGGTTTAATATAAATGCCAGAGTACATAAATGATGTGCTGCTGCCATCTAGTGGATAGATCTGTCTAGTAAGCTTTGCATAGCATTCCTGGTGCAACATTTTCAAGTAGCATCATTTTATTTACTCACATTATCTTTCTTTGTTTATAGTATGTCTGTATTCATTAGAATCATCTATGAATAGGACATTAGAAAACTGTAGACTTTTTTATGGGGAGATAGTCTGCAAAAAATTGTGACAAAGTTCAGGCTCAGTACCTATGCTTATTAACAGTGATTGATTATATTCAAGTTTGCATCTTGCATTACTCACATACATTATTAGATACTTCCTACCTTGTACACATGCCTTCAGTATGAGCTTTTCTTAAATGCAGCGCAGAATGAACTTCATCTAGTACACCTTCTAGAACTCAAAATATCAGTGTCAAGCAGTGTGAAGTACAGTTAAGTTTAAACTTACCATAACAGTAAATATTCAAATGATCACTTCTGCAGAAGCCTTAGCTGTATGGGTTATATCCTGCCAAGGGTATAACAGCCAGCCAGCTTCCAAAGCTTCAGGGCACCTTCCATGCACCTAAACTGTCAAGCAGCTTGAGCTGAACTTAATAAAAGACACGTTTGGGTGCAAAGTCCTTCAGAGCTTTCCTGCCACCAGAGAGAAGGAGGCTGAGCCCTGAAAGGACATGGCTGGGAGTAACAAAAAATAAATGTCCACACCCTAGCATAAAAAAAACACCAGAAAATAAGGGGGTGGAGGGAAGGAGTGGCTACTGCATCAGTGACCATTTGAACACCTAATATTATAGTAAGTTCAACTTACACAACTGTACTATGTTCTTCATATTTATCGCTGCTGGAGTAGTCTTAGCTATATGAGTAGATTACCATAGCTAACTGTATTTGGGAGGTGGAAAGAGAAGGGTCCATGAACCCTTGCAGAATAGCCCTAGAAAAGCATGATCTAGACACAGAGAAATAATCCAGCTTATAGTGTTTTGCTAAAGTTTGCACAGGTAACCAAGCAACAGCTTCTAGAATACTTCTAGAATCCAACCCTTTCCAAAAACCCATAGAAGAAGCCAGTTCTGTCTGGTGGGCCTTGACCCTGCCTGGAATAGATTTGTCATGATGTTTATAACTAGAGGTAATAGCTTTAGCCAACCATTTGTAAATAGTCTGTTTTGACACTGCTTGTCCATTATTCTCACCTTCATAAGAAATGAACAGTTGATCCAATGATTTGAAAGATTTAGTTCTGTCAAGATAGTACCCAAGTTGTCTGTGGACATCCAAGGTATGGAGTATCCTTTCTCCCTCATTTTTAGGTTCAGGAAAGAAAAGAGCAAGATTCATAGTTTGACTTAAAGTAAACTCAGATTAAATTTTAGGCATAAAAGAAGGATTGTTTCTCAAAGAAACCTTGTCCTTATGAAAAATGAGGCAGGGTTGACTAAGAGTTTGCAATGCACATAGCCTTCTTGCAGAGGTCAGAGCAATCAATAACACAGATTTCCATGTTAAGAACTTCAAGTCAGACTGGTTTAAATGGAGAAAGTGTTAGTTTCTCGAACACAATATTAAGATCCAAAGCAGGGTCACCAGTTTACTCGGAGGCCGCTTATGCAAAACCTCTTCAAGAACATTTTGACATGTGACTGCCTTGAAAAAGGAGGATACATGGGCAGACATGCTGAAATGGCCAATAAATGAACCTTGATAGAGGAATAAGAAAAGCCATAGGATAGTAACTCACACAAATATTGTAAAACCAGAGAACAATTAGCCCTGAATGGGTGCTAGTTAGGTTGTTGGCACCAACTAGAAAACCTTTTCCATTTGCTAATATATGATTTTTCTAGTGGCAGACTTTCTTGCCTCCATTGGCACCTATTGCACGTCCTCAGAAAACAGGTGCGTAAAATGAATTAAGACCCTATCATCCAGGCAGTCAATTAAAGATGATTGGTGTCAGGATGTATCCAACACCACTGTTCTTGTGTAAGTAGATCCATTGCATGAGGAAGCCTGTGGTAAGTGCCCCTGGCCATTTCCAAATGAAGGGAGAACCATGGTTGCCTGGGCCAGAAGGAAATCACCACAATGAACTTAGGGGATTACTTCTGATTTTTCAAAAGTACCCTGGAAATTAGTGGAAGAGGTGTAATGCATACAGGAACATTGCTGTCCAAAGAAAAGAAAATAAAACACATCTGCCTTCCTGACCTTCTTGCATGGAGTCCAGGAGCAGAATTTTGCCAGTTGATTTTTCAGAGAGTTGGTAAAGATGTCACTAGAGGAACTTCCCACAGGTGGATTGAATTTTGGAAGACTCCCCCAGATCTAGTTTCCATTCTTGAGGGTCTGCCCTGGTCCTGCTCAGTTTGTGTGCCACACACTTTTG
This sequence comes from Protopterus annectens, assembly GCF_019279795.1. Classification (NCBI taxonomy): domain Eukaryota; kingdom Metazoa; phylum Chordata; order Ceratodontiformes; family Protopteridae; genus Protopterus; species Protopterus annectens. Next base: position 1,647,575,576 of record NC_056726.1, read on the forward strand.
CTGTGATGAAATATAGTGTGAGATTATGCTGTGAAGCTATATCCCAAACTAACATGGCTAGTCTGCAAATGGGGTATGACCTGGTTCTCCCTTGCTTGCTGATGTACCTCATCACTGTGGCATTGTCTGTAACCAGTTGAAGAGGTCCGGGGGCTCAAAGATGGTTCAGAGAATTTGATGCCTTGATCAGGGCGCTTCTGTCCTTGGTGTCCCACATCCCCTGCACTTTTATCTCTCCTGAAACTACTCCCCAAGTAAAGTCTGAAGCATCTGTGGTGACTGACTGCTTTGGAGCAGGGATGGAAAAGGGGAGACCTTGATTTAAGGATATCTGTTCTCTTCAAGTGATTTCTCTTCTGACAAACCCCAGTACTGAGATCTGAAAAGATAAAGGGTATTGATGCTTGGACCAAAGAGATTTCAGATATCACTGTATCTTTCTCATGTGGAATCCTGCCAGGTGTATTATGAGAATCACAGATGCCATAAGACCTAAAATCTGGACGCATGCCCTCACAGTGACTGAAGTCTGAGTGAAAAAAACTAGAAATAGATTTATATAAAGATCCACTTTTTCCTGTGGGAGAAGAGCTCTTTGAATTGAGGTTTCTAGTTGACATCCCATTAACACAATCATGTGTGAGGGAGTCAAGAAATACTTTTGAATGTTCTCTTGGAATCCCAGCTTGTGTAGGACATTTCTCACTCAAGAGAAAAATTTCTGACATTTTGAAAAAGAATCTGCAAAGATAAGCAACTCATCTAAATACAGAAAATGTGGATATCCTATAGCCTGCAATGAGCTATAACTGGAGCTAGACACTTTGTGAACACTGCTGGTAAAGTGGATAGTCCAAAAGGTAAGGCAGAGAACTGATAATGTGATCCAGTCACACAAAACCTTAAGAAATGCCTGAAGTCTGGATGAATAAGAATTTGATGATAAATATCTTTTAAGTCTGTTGCTGTTAGGAAACTTGAAAGAGGAAGAAGAGGCAACATGTTGTGAAGTGACATCATTGAAGTGACATCATTTTGAATTTGGACACTATTACAAACAGGTTTAGGAAAGAAAGATTGAGAACTGGTTTCCAAGCATTTTCTTTCTTTGGGACTTGGAACATCCTTGAATAAAACCCCTTCCCACCTGGTTAAATCCCTTTTTTTATAGCACATGATGAGAAACAGGTGGAAAAAACAGTCTGATCTGCAGGATGAGGAATGACTCCCTGGAAAGGTGGATTTTCCTCCTACTGCCATAACACTGATGAAGGATTTTCAGAACCCATTTGTCTGAAATAATCTGTTGCCAAAGAGATCAATGTATATTCAATCTTTCTTGAAGAGAAAGAGGGACAGGGTGGGAGGAGGGTTCACAAGGTATATGTATGTGTATCTGAGATAAGGTAAGGTAGAAATAGAAGGAGTAGGAGTAGTGGGATGAAGAATAGGATGTGTGAGAGCAGGAGCATTCTCAGCTAGTGGAGAGAAGAATGGAGTAAGGCTTTAAAGGAGGAAAGATTCTGTGTAATACGGATGTGGGGAGGAAGTGCGTTTCATTTTAATGCAAGGGAGAATGATAGAAGGAGTTGATCAGGTATGTGTACTTCAAGGAGGTTTTGATTATTAGATCGGAGGGTTCAGTCAGGAAGATGCATAGCAAGTTCTGAGGATAGGAAGGGGCATAGAGAAGGATTGAAAATGAGTTTATGGGCAGTGGAGAGCTGAATGTAGGATAGAAAGTTAAGGAGTTCTAGCTAATTACGTGAGTATAAGGAGTCACAGTGGTGGGAAGAGGATTTTGAGCTGGTGGAAAATTTGGCTATTTTATTGTAACAGGATGCTACTTTGGTAAGGACAGGAGCTTTGTACATAAGGGAGGGAAAGAGATAAGTGGTAGAGGGGGTAAGCTTAGTTGAAGATGTGAGGTAACGATTGTGCCAGTAAAGCATTCCTAATTTCTGATGGGTTTTCTTAATGTTGGTTTGAATGTGAAGATCAAATTTTAATTGATCATCAATAAGGACACCTAGAAGCTTAGTTTGGGAGACTATTTCGATGGGAGGTTTATTATTGCTAACTGTAGAGAAGGCAATTGTGTCTATTTTGGTATTTTAAGAAGGAGAAAATACCATTATTTTAATTTTGGATGCATTAAGAGCTAAGTGATTATTTTGCATCCAATTCTGTGTGCTATTGAAGGTGTATTGTATTATTTGTATGAGTTTAGGAAGGGATTCTGCAGATCAAATAATGGGTGAATCATCTGTGTATTGCACAAGTTTAGCAATGGGGATGCATTGGTGGAAGTCGTTTATGAAAACATTGAAAAAAGTGGGCCCAGGGTAGATCCATGGGGAATGCCAGTCAGGGTGTTAAGGGAGAGGGAGGAGGTATTATTCCATTCAGTGGCTTGATGTTTATCAGAGGAATAACTGGAAAACCAATTCAAAGAGGAGGGAGAGAGATTAAAATGTAAGATCTTAGAGAGAAGTAGGTTGTGGGATATTGCATCAAAGGCCTTAGAAAGGTCTAAGAGAAGAACAGATACAAAATTACCAGAATCATGGGGACTGTTGTTATTTTCAAGAAAGTTTCGAAGGGCTGTGGTAGTACTATAACCAGGTCTAAATCCATGTTGTGTAGGGGTAAGTAAGAGGTTGTCTAAGAGGTAGGGTAAAAGTTGAAGGTGAATACATTTTTCAAGAATTTTTGAGATGGGGAGAGGATGGCAATGGGGCGGAAGTTAGGGATATCAGTATTGTTGCCTCCTTTATGTAAGGGGCTATTAAAGGCTTATTTCCAGAGGAGGGGTACATAGGATTCTTGGATTGAATGGTTAATTAGTATACAAATGGGGATTGCAATGCCATCTGAAGCTAACTTAAGGAAGTTGGTACGAAGGTTGTCAGGGGTATTGGAACAAGGTTTTCGTTTTTGGAGGAGTTTTTTAAAGCCAACACTGGGATGGGGTTAAAGGAGAAAAAAGAGGGTTGGGAAGAAAGTGTGGTAGATGGAGGGGCATTGTGGGTAATAGGAGTGGACAGAGTGGTGAAGTTCTGAGGGAAAGATATGGTGAGTTTGGCAACTGAATCTATGAAGACGGAGTTAAATTTGGTGGCTATGATATGGTCTGGGGAGCTGGAGTCAGGGCAGGGGTTGGCTTTATGGCTGGACTAAGGAGAGTAGTAATACTATTGCAAAACTTTTTGGGAATGCATTTGTGGTTGTTTTGAAGCTTGGAGTAGTAGGATTTGTGGTCAGAATCAATTTGTCTTTTAAACTCCAAAAAAACTGAATACCAGGAACCAAAAGGTCACCAGTAACAAAATCCAAACAAGTGCCCTAGAAAGATGGAAAACAGCAGTCCACAGCTTCGATGCCAAAATTTTAATAATAAAAACACCAACACATAAACGCCTCACAAATAACATTGCATTTTCATCCTTAGTGTACAGACTTCATCAGATATGGACAAAGGACCTTAACCCAACTTTTATACCCCTCTCATTATTCAATTAAAACAGTAAAGTTAGTAATGTAATAAGCTAAAATAAAACACATTAAAATGCTGTTAAAAAGCCATTTAAAAACTTTTATAAAAAAAACATACTGACAAAATACATCCTAAATGTGCATCTGCAAAAACATATATTTCTCTAGTTAAAACAATATTTAAATAATTATAAAAGCATTTTTGCATGAAACCTAAAATGCATGGTTAAAAAATATATTAATACGTACGGTAGCGTTATCGCCTCATAGCAAGACGTTGTCCCATTCGATTCTCAGCTAGAGCGTCTTCTGTGTGGACGCATGCGTGAATGGGGCATGCCTTTATTGAAGGTTGTGCGTCGGGGCTGGTAACCCGGTACGTAAAAATCCACTACCAATCATTAGCGGACCAGAGTTCCCCTGTGGCGACCCCTAACCGGTAAAAGCCGAAAGACACAAACAAACAAACATATATTTTACAAGTTGGTGAAATGCTAGCAATGAGCTCCCTCTTATGGCTTTAGCATGCCAGTACATCCATTTTCTAGCCTTAACAATGAATTTTTCAGAACACTTTAATGGCATAGTAATGGCATGCTAAGATCATAAGAAGGGAACTCTTTGCTAGCATTTCATCAACTTGTAAAATATATGTACATATTAATATATATTTTTAACCATGCATTTTACATTTCATGCAAAAACACTTTCATAATTATTTAAATACTTTTTTAACTAGAGAAATGTATGTTTTTGCAGATGCATATTTAGGATGTATTTTGTCAGTATGTTTTTTATAAAAGTTTTAATTGGCTTTTTAACATCATTTTAACGTGTTTTATTTTAACGTATTACATTACTAATTTTACTGTTTTAATTGAATAATGTGAGGGGTATACAAGTTGGGTTAATTGTTTTTGTCTGCATCTGATGAAGTCTGTACACTAGGGACGAAAATGCAGTGTTATTTGTCAGGCGTTTATGTGTTGGTGTTTTTATTATTAAAATTTTGGCATCGAAGCTGTGGACTCCTGTTTTCCATCTTTCCAGCGCACTTGTTTGGAATTTGTCTTTTAACTTCATTACAAAGTTGTTTGTAATCAGTGAGAATGTAGGGGTGTTTTATATTTTTGGTAGAGTTTTCATGATTTGTCACGAGTATGCATGAGGGTTAAAGTTTCTTTGGAAAGCCATTGGGTGGTAATGGATTTTGCTCTTTTAGTTCTGGGAGGGGCAAAGCTGTTTAGCAGGTTAATAAAAGTAGTGTTGAAGTAAGTTACTGCATTATCAAGAGGAAGAGTTTTCAGAGGGTTGCAGTTCATCAGTTTTAAGCTATCGGAAAAAGATTGTGGCTTCAGGTTTTTGAGGTTGCGGGTTATGATTTAGTTGTGCTGTAAGTGTAAGGAGGAAGGGGTATGACAAATTAAGGCAGGCAAGTGATCACTGAGGGAATAAGGCAAAGTTCCACTGTCTGAGAAATTATTCAAGTGTGAAACTAAAATACAGTCCAGAATGCTTCCAGAAGAATTGTTCTTGTTGGGTCTAGTAGGAAAGTTAACTAATTGAGAGAAGTTATATAAATTGATAGTCTGGGAGGAGGAGGCTGACTGAATAGAAGTCTAGTTAATATTAACGTCTCCTAAGATGATTGTTTCATTATCAATAGTAGCTGAAAACCAAGAAAGTATATCTTCCAAAATGGGAATGTTATTTCCAGGAGGGATATATAGGGTGTCTACGGCTATGCTTTTATGGTTGTTGATTTTCAGGAGGGCTAGGGTTATTTCAGCTGTAGGTGGCTGGGGGGTGGCCATGGGTACCCCCTGTGCTAATGCCTACGCTAACCTGGCAGTATATCAGTGGGAAAAAATGTTTATTTTTGATGATGAAAGCTATAAAAACAATGTCATCTTATACAGACGTTTTGTAGATGACATTCTCCTTTTCTGGAATGGGGACATTAATTCACTATATGATTTTGTGGATTTTATGGGCTCAACTACCACCTTTTTAGAATTCACATATGAATGCTCTACTAATAGAGTAGATTTCCTTGACATCACCATCAGTAAGGATGATCTGAATAATATTACAACATCATTATTTAGGAAGCCCTGTTGGAAGAATGGCATCCTCCATTTTGAGAGTATGCATCCCAGACATATTTTTCCCAATGTGGTTAAAAATCAAATGTCCAGGATAACTAGGCTATGTAGTAGGCCAGAGGATGTTTGTCACTACATGGAGTTTCAGGAAAGATGCTTTATTGACAGGGGATATCCATCTCCATTGGTCACAAATCAAAGAAGTAATTCTTTAGGTATATCTAGACAATTACAAAGGAAGTGGTACTCTGGTTGCCAACTTGGAAGAAATAAGGGGAAAATTCATTATGATATTAAATATACGAATTATATAAATTATGTAAAAGATATTGTCAATAACAACTGGAAGTTGTTATGCATGGATAAGGACTTATCTAAATTAGTGGGTGATAGACCAAGTTTTAGATACAGTAATTGTCTGAACCTTAAAAGACTTTTATGTAGGGAGAAGGTCAAAATTGAACCCTTAGATATTAGAATGAGATATAGACAAGGTACCTTTCCATGCAGGAAATGTTGTGTTTTGACACTGCTTGTCCATTATTCTCACCTTCATAAGAAATGAACAGTTGATCCAATGATTTGAAAGATTTAGTTCTGTCAAGATAGTACCCAAGTTGTCTGTGGACATCCAAGGTATGGAGTATCCTTTCTGCCTCATTTTTAGGTTCAGGAAAGAAAACAGCAAGATTCATAGTTTGACTTAAAGTAAACTCAGATTAAATTTTAGGCATAAAAGAAGGATTGTTTCTCAAAGAAACCTTGTCCTTATGAAAAATGAGGCAGGGTTGACTAAGAGTTTGCAATGCACATAGCCTTCTTGCAGAGGTCAGAGCAATCAATAACACAGATTTCCATGTTAAGAACTTCAAGTCAGACTGGTTTAAATGGAGAAAGTGTTAGTTTCTCGAACACAATATTAAGATCCAAAGCAGGGTCACCAGTTTACTCGGAGGCCGCTTATGCAAAACCTCTTCAAGAACATTTTGACATGTGACTGCCTTGAAAAAGGAGGATACATGGGCAGACATGCTGAAATGGCCAATAAATGAACCTTGATAGAGGAATAAGAAAAGCCATAGGATACACACAAATATTGTAAAACCAGAGAACAATTAGCCCTGAATGGGTGCTAGTTAGGTTGTTGGCACCAACTAGAAAACCTTTCCCATTTGCTAATATATGATTTTTCTAGTGGCAGACTTTCTTGTCTCCATTAACACCTATTGCACATCCTCAGAAAACAAGTGCGTAAAATGAATTAAGACCCTATCATCCAGGCAGTCAATTGAAGATGATTGGTGTCAGGATGTATCCAACACCACTGTTCTTGTGTAAGTAGATCCATTGCATGAGGAAGCCTGTGGTAAGTGCCCCTGGCCATTTCCAAATGAAGGGAGAACCATGGTTGCCTGGGCCAGAAGGAAATCACCACAATGAACTTAGGGGATTACTTCTGATTTTTCAAAAGTACCCTGGAAATTAGTGGAAAAGGTGTAATACATACAGAAACATTGCTGTCCAAAGAAAATAAAATAAAACACATCTGCCTTCCAGACCTTCTTGCATGGAGTCCAGGAGCAGAATTTTGCCAGTTGATTTTTCAGAGAGTTGGTAAAGATGTCACTAGAGGAACTTCCCACAGGTGGATTGAATTTTGGAAGACTCCCCCAGATCTAGTTTCCATTCTTGAGGGTCTGCCCTGGTCCTGCTCAGTTTGTGTGCCACACAATTTTGCTGTGATGAAATATAGCGTGAGATTATGCTGTGAAGCTATATCCCAAACTAACATGGCTAGTCTGCAAATGGGGTATGACCTGGTTCTCCCTTGCTTGCTGATGTACCTCATCACTGTGGCATTGTCTGTAACCAGTTGAAGAGGTCGGGGGGCTCAAAGATGGTTCAGAGAATTTGATGCCTTGATCAGGGCGCTTCTGTCCTTGGTGTCCCACATCCCCTGCACTTTTATCTCTCCTGAAACTACTCCCCATGCAAAGTCTGAAGCATCTGTGGTGACTGACTGCTTTGGAGCAGGGATGGAAAAGGGGAGACCTTGATTTAAGGATATCTGTTCTCTTCAAGTGATTTCTCTTCTGACAAACCCCAGTACTGAGATCTGAAAAGATAAAGGGTATTGATGCTTGGACCAAAGAGATTTCAGATATCACTGTATCTTTCTCATGTGGAATCCTGCCAGGTGTATTATGAGAATCACAGATGCCATAAGACCTAAAATCTGGACGTATGCCCTCACAGTGACTGAAGTCTGAGTGAAAAAAACTAGAAATAGATTTATATAAAGATCCACGTTTTCCTGTGGGAGAAGAGCTCTTTGAATTGAGGTTTCTAGTTGACATCCCATTAACACAATCATGTGTGAGGGAGTCAATAAATACTTTTGAATGTTCTCTTGGAATCCCAGCTTGTGTAGGACATTTCTCACTCAAGAGAAAAATTTCTGACATTTGAAAAGAATCTGCAAAGATAAGCAACTCATCTAAATACAGAAAATGTGGATATCCTATAGCCTGCAATGAGCAATAACTGGAGCTAGACACTCTGTGAACACTGATGGTAAAGTGGATAGTCCAAAAGGTAAGGCAGAGAACTGATAATGTGATCCAGTCACACAAAACCTTAAGAAATGCCTGAAGTCTGGATGAATAAGAATTTGATGATAAATATCTTTTAAGTCTGTTGCTGTTAGGAAACTTGAAAGAGGAAGAAGAGACAACATGTTGTGAAGTGACATCATTTTGAATTTGGACACTATTACAAACAGGTTTAGGAAAGAAAGATTGAGAACTGGTTTCCAAGCATTTTCTTTCTTTGGGACTTGGAACATCCTTGAATAAAACCCCTTCCCACCTGGTTAAATCCCTTTTTTTTTATAGCACGTGATGAGAAACAGGTGGAAAAAACAGTCTGATCTGCAGCATGAGGAATGACTCCCTGGAAAGGTGGATTTTCCTCCTACTGCCATAACACTGATGAAGGATTTTCAGAACCCATTTGTCTGAAATAATCTGTTGCCAAAGAGATCAATGTATATTCAATCTTTCTTGAAGAGAAAGAGGGACAGGGTGGGAGGGGGGTTCACAAGGTATATGTATGTGTATCTGAGATAAGGTAAGGTAGAAATAGAAGGAGTAGGAGTAGTGGGAGGAAGAATAGGATGGGTGAGAGCAAGAGCATTCTCAGCTAGTGGATAGATGAGAATGGAGTAAGGCTTTAAAGGAGGAAAGATTCTGTGTAATATAGATGTGGGGAGGAAGTGCGTTTCACTTTAATGCAAGGGAGAATGATAGAAGGAGTTGACCAGGTGTGTGTACTTCAAGGAGGTTTTGATTATTAGATCGGAGGGTTCGGTCAGGAAGATGCATAGCAAGTTCTGAGGATAGGAAGGGGCATAGAGAAGGATTGAAAATGAGTTTATGGGCAGTGGAGAGCTGAATGTAGGATAGAAAGTTAAGGAGTTCTAGCTAATTACGTGAGTATAAGGAGTCACAGTGGTGGGAAGAGGATTTTGAGCTGGTGGCAAATTTGGCTATTTTATTGTAACAGGATGCTACTTTGGTAAGGACAGGAGCTTTGTACATAAGGGAGGGAAAGAGATAAGTGGTAGAGGGGGTAAGCTTAGTTGAAGATGTGAGGTAACGATTGTGCCAGTAAACCATTCCTAATTTCTGATGGGTTTTCTTAACGTTGGTTTGAATGTGAAGATCAAATTTTAATTGATCATTGATAAGGACACCTAGAAGCTTAGTTTGGGAGACTACTTCGATGGGAGGTTTATTATCGCTAACTGTAGAGAAGGCAATTGTGTCTATTTTGGTATTTTAAGAAGGAGAAAATACCATTATTTTAATTTTGGATGCATTAAGAGCTAAGTGATTATTTTGCATCCAATTCTGTGTGCTATTGAAGGTGGATTGTGTTATTTGTATGAGTTTAGGAAGGGATTCTGCAGATCAAATAACGGGGGAATCATCTGCGTATTGCACAAGTTTAGCATTGGGGATGCATTGGTGGAAGTCATTTATGAAAACATTGAAAAAAGTGGGCCCAGGGTAGATCCTTGGGGAATGCCAGTCAGGGTGTTAAGGTAGAGGGAGGAGGAATTATTGCGTTCAGTGACTTGATGTTTATCAGATAAATAACTGGAAAACCAATTCAAAGAGGAGGGAGAGAGATTAAAATGGAAGATCTTAGAGAGAAGTAGGTTGTGGGATATTGTATCAAAGGCCTTAGAAAGGTCTAAGAGAAGAACAGATACAAAATTACCAGAATCATGGGGACTGTTGTTATTTTCAAGAAAGTTTCGAAGGGCTGTGGTAGTACTATGACCAGGTCTAAATCCATGTTGTGTAGGGGTAAGTAAGAGGTTGTCTAAGAGGTAAGGTAAAAGTTGAAGGTGAATACATTTTTCAAGAATTTTTGAGATGGGGAGAGGATGGCAATGGTGTGGAAGTTAGGGATATCAGTGTTGTTGCCTCCTTTATGTAAGGGGATGTTAAAGGCTTATTTCCAGAGGAGGGGTACATAGGATTCTTGGATTGAATGGTTGATTAGTGTACAAATGGGAATTACGATGCCATCTGAAGCTAACTTAAGGAAGTTGGTACGAAGGTTGTCAGGGGTATTGGAACAAGGTTTTCGTTTTTGGAGGAGTTTTTTATAGCCAACACTGGGATGGGGTTAAAGGAGAAAAGAGAGGGTTGGGAAGAAAGTGTGGTAGATGGAGGGGCATTGTGGGTAATAGGAGTGGACAGAGTTGTGAAGTTCTGAGGGAAAGATATGGTGAGTTTGGCAACTGAATCTATGAAGAAGGAGTTAAATTTGATGGCTATGATATGGTCTGGGGAGCTGGAGTCAGGGCAGGGGTTGTCTTTATGGCTGGACTAAGGAGAGTAGTAATACTATTGCAAAACATTTTGGGAATGGATTTGTGGTTGCTTTGAAGCTTGGAGTAGTAGGATTTGCGGTCAGAAACAATTTGTCTTTTAAACTCCAAAAAAACTGAATACAAGGAACCAAAAGGTCACCAGTAACAAAATCCAAACAAGTGCCCTAGAAAGATGGAAAACAGCAGTCCACAGCTTTGATGCCAAAGTTTTAATAATAAAAACACCAACACATAACCGCCTCACAAATAACATTGCATTTTCATCCTTAGTGTACAGACTTCATCAGATATGGACAAAGGACCTTAACCCAACTTTTATACCCCACTCATTATTCAATTAAATCAGTAAAATTAGTAATGTAATAAGCTAAAATAAAACACATTAAAATGCTGTTAAAAAGCCATTTAAAAACTTTTATAAAAAAAACATACTGACAAAATACATCCTAAATGTGCATCTGCAAAAACATATATTTCTCTAGTTAAAACAATATTTAAATAATTATAAAAGCATTTTTGCATGAAACCTAAAATGCATGGTTAAAAAATATATTAATATGTACGGTAGCATTATCGCCTCATAGCAAGATGTTGTCCCGTTCAATTCTCAGCTAGAGCGTCTTCTGTGTGGAGGCATGCGTGAATGGGGCGTGCCTTCGTTGAAGGTTGTACATCAGGGCTGGTAACCCGGTACGTAAAAATCCACTACCAATCATTAGCGGACCGGAGTTCCGCTGTGGCGACCCCTAACCGGTAAAAGCCGAAAGACACAAACAAACAAACATATATTTTACAAGTTGGTGAAATGCTAGCAAAGAGCTCCCTCTTATGGCTTTAGCATGCCATTACATCCATTTTCTAGCCTTAACAATGAATTTTTCAGAACACTTTAATGGCATAGTAATGGCATGCTAAGATCATAAGATCTTTGCTAGCATTTCATCAACTTGTAAAATATATGTACATATTAATATATATTTTTAACCATGCATTTTACATTTCATGCAAAAACACTTTCATAATTATTTAAATACTTTTTTAACTAGAGAAATGTATGTTTTTGCAGATGCATATTTAGGATGTATTTTGTCAGTATGTTTTTTATAAAAGTTTTAAATGGCTTTTTAACAGCATTTTAACATGTGTTTTATTTTAACTTATTACATTACTAATTTTACTGTTTTAATTGAATAATGTGAGGGGTATACACATTGGGTTACTTGTTTTTGTGCGCATCTGATGAAGTCTGTACACTAGGGATGAAAATGCAGTGTTATTTGTCAGGCGTTTATGTGTTGGTGTTTTTATTATTAAAATTTTGGCATCGAAGCTGTGGACTCCTGTTTTCCATCTTTCCTTGTTTGGAATTTGTCTTTTAACTTTATTACAAAGTTGTTTGTAATCAGCGAGAGTGTAAGGGTGTTTTATATTTTTGGTAGAGTTTTCATGATTTGTCACGAGTATGCATGAGGGTTATAGTTTCTTTGGAAAGCCATTGGGTGGTAATGGATTTTGCTCTTTTAGTTCTGGGAGGGGCACAGCTGTTTAGCAGGTTAATAAAAGTGGTGTTGAAGTAAGTTACAGCATTATCAAGAGGAAGAGTTTTCAGAGGGTTGCAGTTCATCAGTTTTAAGCTATCGGAAAAAGATTGTGGCTTGAAGTTTTTGAGGTTGCGAGTTATGATTTAGTTGTGCTGTAAGTGTAAGGAGGAAGGGGTATGACAAATTAAGGCAGGCAAGTGATCACTGAGGGAATCAGGCAAAGTTCCACTGTCTGAGATATTATTCGAGTGTGAAACTAAAATACAGTCCAGAATGCTTCCAGAAGAATTGTTCTTGTTGGATCTAGTAGGAAAGTTAACTAATTGAGAGAAGTTATATAAATTGATAGTCTGGGAGGAGGAGGCTGACTGAATAGAAGTCTAGTTAATATTAACGTCTCCTAAGATGATTGTTTCATTGGCAATAGTAGCTGAAAACCAAGAAAGTATATCTTCCAAAATGGGAATGTTATTTCCTGGAGGGATATATAGGGTGTCTATGGCTATGCTTTTATGGTTGTTGATTTTCAGGAGGGCTAGGGTTATTTCAGCTGTACTGAATTTAGGTATCTGGTTGGTATAAAGAATGACTGTTAGGAAGGAGGAAAAAAGTAGTGCAACTCTACCTCCTTTCTTAAGGGTTCTATCATTTATAATGATTCTGTAGTTGGGGGGGGTTAAAGTCTTTCAGATGTGGTTTGAGCCACGTTTCGGTGACTGATACTACATCAGGGTGGTTGTGGGTGAGCCAGGCATGGAAGGTAGGTAGTTTGTTACATAGGCTTTGGGCATTAATAGTAGTGACAAGCAGAGATTTGTGGCGAGAGGGAGAATGAGTAGAAAGATGATATGGATGCTGGAATACAAGGGGTCCTGGATTGGGGTGGATGTTGCCAGAAAGAAGGATAGAGATAAGCTTGGTGATGTGGCTTAGAGGATTAGAGGCACCAGTAAAATTGTGGTTGAATGAAAGGAAGAATAAGGTATTAGCATTCTGATAGATGGGGTAGAACACTGGATAGGAGAAGAGCTTTATAGTAAAGAGGAGAGAGTCATTGGTTTAGTAGAGGTGCGGTTAAATGTAAGAAGTGTAGCAATGTTCTTTTGTCAAGTGAAGAAAGATTGTGTGAAGGGGTGGGGAATAAGAGAAGTTAGAGAGACAAGTTAGGTTTAATAGGAGCTAGAGGGAGAGGGGAAGGAGAATTTGGACTAAGAAGGTTGAAGGTATGATGTACATGGTTATAATAATGTTATAATAATGTGGTGAGGAGGTGAGGTGAGGTGAGAAGTAGTTTTAGCATGGAGGTAGAGTTAGGGAATTGAAAATTTGAGGAAGAGAAGGAGGACAAATAAGGGGTAGGTGGAGTGGGGAATGAAAAGCTAAGTAAATGGAAGGAGTGGCTAGAAGGAAAGTAAAAAAGGAGTTAGTAGGTGGGGTGGGGAGGTAGGTACTATGGGTAGGGTGGAGAGAGGTATGATAGGTTGAGGAAACTTGTGGTAGTGGTGCAGAGGATATAAAAGTAGAGGTAGTGGGGGTGGTAATTGGGGATAGGGTAGGGGAACAGAGTGAGCCTGGAGCATAGCAGAGGGTGAATCAAGTAGGAAGAACACCAAACAAGAAAGTGGACCAGATAACTAAGAAAAACAATCAGTCACTTAAATTACAAAAGGTACGTGCCAGACAGTAGCTTATTGGACAAGGTTTCATGAAATATAAACTACAGGATCTAATATGCCAAAGACAAAAAGTGAACGTTAACTACTACAATATATAACACCAAGGGGGTCATACTTTCAAAATGTCAGAATAAACTTTAACATATGAGCCTGACAATTTAAAATAATGAAATTCAAAGTTGCAGAAGTCTATACTTTTTTCCCACATTTATCAACAATTTTCCCATTCTTATTAGAAAGAGTAGGATTGAAATTAACAAAGTGCTTAGCAGTACAGGAGTCAACTAAGGCTACAGTTGCTGGATCAGGTTTGGGAATAGTGTACAAATTTTTATTTTTATTTTTTTATTTATTTAACATTTGTTGACCGGGAAAGTCCGACTAAGTTCTACAGATCCTGTTTTCAGCGAACACAAATTTAAAAGACTGAGGAACTTTATTCATCCTATCTGCCTTTTTAGGGATAGCTGTCTGACTGTCAGAAAAAAATTGCAGACAGTAAGACACGCATCCACGAAAGTAGACAAGACAGGATGAATGGGTCTAGGTTCTGGAAAATCATTCTTTAACACAGTATTTTTTGAGGGACTAAGAAACCTTATTGTTCTCCCACTGAAAACTCTGGAACATTCTAGCAACAGTCTTAGAAAAAGAGAACCCTCCACAGGGAGAATCAAGAAGTGAGCTCTCCTCTGTGTCTGAATCAGAAATCTGAGGACAGAACACTGAATCTGCCCCTGCATCTTCCTGTTCAGATTCAGAATCTTGATTCTCTTCAGAAAAGGAGGTATCCTTCTTTCTTTTATCAGAAACTACTCTACAAAAAGGATCAATAGCCTGAATCAAACCCTCAGCCATTTCCTGTAGACTACTCCTATCCAAAGAAATTTGAAGAGGAGCAGTAGATACATGCTTGGTTTTCTGCTTGTTTTTGACAGGAAAAAAGGGGCCAACCCTGTTACTAATAGCAGCCACTGCTTCCCCAGGGATGGGCACAGCATTTTGACATAACTGAGAAACCTTCCCTGCTCCTCTCCCAGGACTGACGAGAGTGATTCTCTCCTTGCCCACTGAGGGGACCACAACAGTTGCAGAGGATGTGACTAACCCCCAGTCCATAGTGATTATAGGTGCTACACTAGAGGGATCCAGGGTAAAAGATAAGTGGTCTGAGGTACAACAAAAGGCCACAGCAAAATCACCTAACTACGGCTAAGGTAAATTACTAGCCTGCTTTGATAGCAAAGGTTGCTTGCTTAACTTTTTTGTTTTGTGTTTGGAAGAAGGACCGCCCATGGTAGTGATGATCTGTTCCATGGTAACCTGAAAATGGTGCATCTATCCTGGGGAAAACAAGCAACAATGCCAGTAAAACTACCAGTCCACAAAAGTTGCATTTCTTTCATAAAAAACACAGCAATAAAATTATTTCCAAACACTATGGCAGCCCCACAACCATAAAAACCACACAGGTGGGGCAGACTGTGCTTGCAATAAATGCTTAATCTCAGCCGTGCTGTCTCCTTTTCTGAGTGCTGGAAGAGTTTTGGGGTTTTGGGTGTTTATATATATATATATATATATATATATATATATATATATATATATATATATATATATATATTAATTGACTTCATCTTTAAGAAATTACAATGACAGTGTAATAATGTGCCTTTTCCTACTGAAAATTGTTTTATACATCATATAATGAATTAAACTTTCTAAATGCAAGGACACAGAGCATGGTGATTTTTACAACACTCAGTCTACATTTTACACTTTGTGTATTATTGCACACTTGAAAAATAATGTACCAGGCTGCATTGCTGTTACAGCAAGTAATCGCTAAACCCCTTCTGAAGTGTTTTAATCTCAGTTTCTTCATAGAGAATCTGTCTAACCTCTGAAAAACAGCAGTAGAGCTGCCTCTGCATAAGACTAGTGCTAGAAATGACTCAGGAAATTGCTGTCCCATTAACTTTGCTAGTACAGTCTGTAAATTCATAGAGAATGTTTGTCAGTCACACTGGTAACCTGTAAACACTTGATCTTAGTCAGTTTGGTTTTGTGAAGGACTGGTCTTGCCTGCTGAATTTGGGTGACTATTTTGAGGGTGTGACTGATGCTATTGATGAGTTACTCTGTTAACGCTGCTTATCTGAACACTGCTAAGGCATTCAGTATAATTCCTCATGGAGGCACAGTTTATAAACTTAGCAACCTACTGTATTAACCCCTCTATATTACTTGATAGCTTTCTAGCTAGTTAGCTGGAAGAGTTTTGGGGTTTTGGGTATTTGTATATATATATATATATATATATATATATATATATATTGTGGATTGTTCACACATAGGATAGATGTTGATGGAACCTTCACATGTAATGGATTGGTTACTAGAGGGGTTCCCCAGCATTCTGGGCTGTGCCCCCTTCTCTTTGATATCTACTTTTCTGATGTAAAGAGAGACATCCAGGCTTTGGGGTTCACCATGTTTCTGGATGATAACAAACTGGATGCCATTACCATACCTCTCAACTGTCCCTGGTTTTCAGGGATGTCCCTGATTTTGACTCAAATTTTATAATCCCTCCTAAAACTAGTGACGTTTGGAGGAAAGGTGGAATAATGAATAATGAATAATGACAATAATTAAGGTTATAAACTTCTTCAGACTCAGAAAATGTAATTCATATGCTATGATTCTCTTCTCTCAATTTTTCAAGTTAATTTAATAGCTATTTTTAAAAAATCCCCTGATTGTCCCTGATTTTTTCTGGACTTGTCCCTGATTCTGTTGCAATTTGTCCCCAATTGGTTGAGAGGTCTGGCCATTACTGACTTTCCCACATACTCTTATATTCCCCAAGAAGGCCTAGACAGAGCCAGCACCTACTGTTCTGACCACAACCATAGATCCGATGAAAAAAAAAGCAAGTGTAGCATTGGATTATTTTTTATTATCATTTTTTTTTATTTTATGCAAATTATTGTATAGATAAAGCCAACAAGTATTTTAGAGTTCTAGACACTTTCATCAATGACAAATTGTTCCTTTACAGTCAAAAATCAAGTTATAGTAAGTAGAATGAATCAGGTTTATTGCAAAAGATTGAAAATTATGATAAAGCCAATTAAACAGTTGTCAATAACTCTTTATAACTCTTTAAAATGATCTGCATGCTCTTAGATAAATTTTACTGAGTTATTGATAGCTATTTATCACTTTTGTCATCATTATATTAAGGAAATTCTTTTTTCATTGCCCAGTTAATTATCAAAGTCATATCTACGAGACTGAAAAAGGTCTTACTTCTTTAAATTCCTCTTTTATTAAAACAGTTATTGAATTTAACACTGCATGCACCTCTCCAAATACATAACACAGTTTGAAAGACCTCAACATCTCCTAACCAAGACAATCAATGGACTAGGCTCCCTTAGCTCTCTGAATAGATTAAAGCATTTTTCTTTTTTTCCATCTTATACAAAGTCTTATTTGGAGATCACTGTCTTGTCTTTTGGGCTATTAAAGGCCCTGCTTTACCTGATTTTCTCCAGCTCAGAAACACTGGTAATGCTAGGAACACCTCACTACAAAATTCTCAACTTACTTCACAACATATATAGGACTTCTCATAGGGATAAATTCATTACCTAAAAGATTCCCTACTTGCAGAACAAATTTCCCTCATGTTAAACACTGTAACACAATAGCCCTTAAATGATTTATTGATAATTGAACATGATCATATAAGTTTACTCCAGTGTTTATTAGTATGGTCATTTTCAAGACGGTGCCAGTGATAATTACTAAGGTGTATGACCAGGTTAGTTATGGTTATTCAAACTACATGCCTAGTACTACCCTAAGTAGCAGCCAGTCCTTTATTTCAGTGTGCTTCTGTTTATTTTTTAGAATGCATCTGGGCCAGCTAAGCAAGCATGGAATAATTGTCTTCAACTCTTTTGAGTACACTTTTTGACATGTCATAGGTTCATAGGTTGGTACTAGGCTATCAGCCCTAGGGCCTATATAAGCCTAGCCATAACAATTCCCTGGCTATTTCTTCCCACATTATTTACTTTCCTGGACCCCTGTCTAGAGGCAGGGGCGACAGACGTGATCCCTGGGGTGAATTTCCTTTCTCACATCCAATCGTCAAGGTTCCTCTTGAAGAGGTCCAAAGAGGCACTCTGCTTGACATGTATGGGCAATCTATTCCAGAGCCAGACTATCTACATTTCTCAAACAATTTTGCAGTGGGTCTCTTTATGGAGAACCACATACTAGGTTGCTCTGTTTCACCACAAAGTAATGGCATGCATGGGCATGCCTAATCATAGTGCGAGCATTATATCCTGTTGTACTGCCTTTTTTAATTTCTCCAAGCCTTTTGGGTTTCTAATACCATGATGGGAATGAACCCCATTCCTAAGTCAAAGTACGATTAAAGTTCATGAATTTAGTATTGTTTTCCTCTTTGACATTAGCCAAAAGTGCTCTTCGCCGCACCTGCAATGTGCCCAGTAATGACTCCTTCTGCAATTCGTACAGTGCTACATGAATTGGTTTGTTTGTGCCTTTTGACTTTTCCCGGTTAGGGGTCGCCACAGCGGAATTCCAGTCCACTAATGATTGGCAGTAGAGTTTTACGTGCTGGCTTGCCGGGCCTAACACACAACCTTTAATGAAGGAACGCCCATTTACGCATGTCGCCACACAGAAGACGCTCTAACTGAGAATCGAACGGGCAATGTCTAACTGTGAGGTGACAACACTACCGCAGCACCACCACCGCAATTGGTAACATGTCTAAATACGATTGTAAATTCTTTTTTATAAGACCAGTTGCTCCTACTACTATTGTAACTGTCTGAGTATCTTTCTTCCACATGGCTCTCATTTCTGCTTGCAGAGCCAGGTATTTTATGACTTTGTGTCTCTCTGTATGCAAGACACTGTAGTCCCTAGGTGTGGCGATTTCAATGCTCAATGCTATTTTTGTCTTCTTTTCTTGGACCACTACATCCGGTTTTCTAGCATCTGTCTTTTGAACTGTTGGTATTGGGTGATCCCATGTAATATAAACTTCATCATTTTTTATGATTCTTTGTGGCTCATGTTTCCAGTGTTTTTCAGCCACTTTGATACCATAATGTTTGCAGTCTCCATTGTAACAGTCTGGCTGCATTATTATGCCTTTCAGTATACAGTCCCTCTGCCATTAGTGCATCGCAACAGGCAACAAGGTGTGTGACTGTTTCCAATTCAGTTTTACAAAACCTACATATGTCTGTTTCTCCCACATGTTCAATGGACTTTGTAAACCAGCATGTACGTACCCCACTATCTTGGGCCGCCAATATTAACCTCTCATTTCTTGATGTGAATTCACTTCTCCTTAACCATTCCTGTGTTCGTTCTTGATCAACATGAGGCTCTTCCTGTAGTTTTCTATACTTGCAACTATATTTATGTTTTTTCCGCATTTCTTGCCTTCTTATCTGGTCCTTCACCTTATATTCTTTCTTTTGTTTTTTAGCACATTCAGTTGCTGCCTGGTTTTTATCTACTTCTGGTATAATTTCCATTCCTGCTTGACATCGATATGCTTCTGCTAAATTAAGCAGAGATGTCATCTTAGATTTATTCTCCTCATGTTTCAAAACTTTCACTACATTTTGATCCTGTGAGGTCAGCAGATATGTGTGGAGTCCCATGATTGTAGATCTATACATGTAATCAATTTCAAGGAGGCCCATCCCTCCTTCGGAGTGGACAATATATAATCTAGGTATACACTGATTTTTATAAATCATTTGGTAAGCATGAAGCATCCTTCTTGTTTTAATATCCAATCTATCCAACACCTTTTGGGGTCAGTCAATCACTCCAAAACTATAAGTTAGGACAAGAAGTGCAAACTGATTTATGGCTTTGATCTTGTTCCTAGATGTCAGTGCTGTTTTCAGGATTAATTTAAGTCTTCTAAAGTACTTTTTACTGAGCTTTATTCACATTTGTTCATGTTTTATTGCTGATCCTTTATCAATTCCCAAGTATTTATATACTCCCTCTTGATCAAGTTATTTTATATCACATTCTTGTCCCAAACTTATGTTTTCCTGGTGCTGCAGTTTTCCATTTTTAAAGGTTGCTTTTGCACATTTATCAAGACCAAATTACATTCCGATATCTTCTGAAAAAGTTTTGACAACATACAGTTGTGCTTTCAGTTCCTCATCTGATGAGCTATAAAGTTTTAAATAATCGACAAGGAGAAGATGAGAAGGAGAAGTCATTAGACTTTGTTGTTTTCTAAACGCCAAATTCTAGCAATGGCCTAAGCTGTTAAGTAAACAGCTTAATGGATTAATGGCAAGGCATAATAGCAGCAGAGACAAAGAGTCACCCTGGAATATCCCCCTTTGAAGTTTTATCCCTGGGATAATAATCTCTCCTTTATCATGGCTTAATTGCAAAGTGGTCTGCCACTGTTTCATGGTTATTGTAATGTAGCCTGTCAGTGTAGAGTGTATTTTGTACATTTTAAGCACTCTTTTATCCATGAATGTGGAATAATATCAAATGCTTTTTTGTAGTCAATCCATGGCATACTTAGATTCTTCCCCTTCTTACAGTTTTCCACTATAACTTTGTTTAACAACAAATGATCCTTTGTTCCATATGACTTTCTTTTATTGCCCTTTTGTTCTACTGCCGTAATTGAGTTTTCTTCTAAATGACTATAAACTATGTCGGCGTCAATTCCCGTGTATAGTTTGCACATCGTTGGAAGACAAGTTATTGGCCTATACTTTTTAGGGTAGCTTGCAGATTCACTCTTAAGTATTGGCATTGTTTTTCCTGTTGTTAACCAGTGCAGTGTGTGTTTGGGGTGCACATATAAATAGTTCTTACTCATGGCTAAGTCCTCGTACAAAGAAGTTAATACTTTAAGCTAAAGGTTAGGTACTGCATCTGGGCCAGGGGTTTTCCAGTTAGAGGCTTTTCTTAACTTTGTTTCAATCTCTCTGATTGTTATTTCATCCCATTTCATATCCTGTACCTTTAAACTTCTTATTCTTTCTTTTACTTCCTCTGTCCATTTAGCATCCTTGTTATGTTCCACAGTATCTTCATAAATACTGCTCCAAAATGTATCTACTGCCACTTTTTTTTGGCAGTCTTTCAATTCCTTTTACCTTATTTGCCAATTCTCTATAAAACTTTTTTAGGTCATCAATAAATTGCTTATTTTGTGCTTTTCCCTTATATTTATCTTCATATCTTCTCAGACTTTCCACCTGTTTTGAAATTTTGAGTTTATCTACAATAATACATAATAGATCCTAGTCTGTTCTAATACTGCGCATTGCTTTTATCACATCTATCTTTCTTAGTATTTTTGTTGATCTATTCCCTCTTCTATAATCTTCTAATAATGACACTTCTTGTCTTAGCTGCTTTATAGTTTTCTCTATTCGATATTTCCATGATGGTATTCACTTTCGCCCCCTCTTTTTCCTTGCTGCCCTGTGTTCCTGTGGTAGAACTTTACCAGTTATTAATTTAGCAGCACAGTGATATATTCTGTTTACTTCTGTTATATTGCATGGATCTCTATGGACAGTCCTAATTTCTGTGTTCATTTGTTTTATCGTTTTTTTTTTTTGGGGTTTTATTAACTTGCTGCAGTCTACTCTTCTCATTGATCTTGATCATTCTCTTCAATTGTTGTGTTGTCATATTTGTTCTAATATAGGTACATCTCATCAACACATCCCTCCTCCAGCATTGGTGAGTTTCCTTTTTCCTTTTTCCCCTTCCTTTCCTTTTCAAATGACTTCAAATGAACGTTTATATGGTGAAGGCTCCAAAATATCTTGATATCTTGATATGGCTGCCCATTGCTCTGCTTCTGCAATTTGGATTTTCCCTGATTTTGGATATCCCTCTATCCTGTGTGTGGGGCTTTCTGTAGTCAATTTACTACAGTATTAGTCTTTCTCTTTGCATATAAATATTACACCATATTAAATTCTTTCCTTTCCCCCTCCATATTTCTTCAATGCCTCTCTGATCTTTTTTTTTTTCCTTTCTGGGGGGACTCACTCCATCTCATCATGCTGTGATGTGTGTTAGACCTTCTCATTAGATCCTTTCCTGCAGGCACTCCATAACTCTAAACTCTATTTCTTTAACTTCTGCTTTACCAAATATCTTCTCTACATTATATCTTCTTTGTGCTCTTAATTTTTTATTGTGAATGTTTCCATATCAGGATGCCTCTCTGTATTCTCTTCTTCAAATATCAAATCCTTTCTTTCCCATGTCCATATTTCTTTATATTTTTTTTGTTGTTTTTGTGGACTGCTAATTCCTATTGCCTCACTGTGGGTAGTGACATGCATCAACATACCTAACCACTCCAAATACCAGGTACTGTTGCTTTATCAGCATGAGATGAACTGCATCAGCAGGCCTAATGGGATCCACAAACCAGCTGTTTCACCAGGGAGTATAAACTTCTATAAACATGCTTAATGTGAGAGATCCATACAACAGGACTAACTGCTTCATCAAGACGTAGTGACTTGGGGAACTGCATACCAAGTCCTAGTGTTGCTACATGAAGGGTGTGGACATTCATCACCCTACTTGGTATTGGGAAATCAATTTGTCCTACTCCTTCTTCAGGGTGTAATGAGCTGTAGTTACATACTTGGGGTGGGCAACCATGTTTCCTTCTCTGCTTTGTTATGAGGAAGAAGTGACCTGCATCAGCATGCTTTACTATACGGCAACCACAAACAAGATTCTTATTCTAACTGGAAGACAGCAACCTCCTGCTCCTACTGCTTCATTACAGAGTAGTGACCTGCATTAGTGCACTCAACTACACAAGAACCATATACCAGGTCTAGTGACCTGCATTAGTGTGCTCAGCTACACAGGAACCATATACCAGGTCTAGTGACCTGCATTAGTGTGCTCAGCTACACAGGAACCATATACCAGGTCTAGTGACCTGCATTAGTGTGCTCAGCTACACAGGAACCATATACCAGGTCTAGTGACCTGCATTAGTGTGCTCAGCTACACAGGAACCATATACCAGGTCGCACTGCTGCTGCTTCATGGAATAGAAATATGCATCGACATGCTTTATCATGAGGGAATCTTACATGTCCCTCTTGTTTCATCACAGAAGAGCTACACAGCAGGCAATATTAATCAGCTTAATGGTAGTTACCTGGAGCTTCATGCATAAACATGGGGAATCAAACAGTAAGTTTCACTGCACCACCTGCATCAGCTAGCTGAATCATACTGGAGTCTCATGTTGCATCCTACCGCATTATCTATGTAGTGGCTTACAGCGTCAGAATGCTAAATTACAGGCAAACTACATACCAGTTCCTTCTGTCTCATCATGTGGTTGTGACAGCTTCAGCATTATTCATCATGTAGGAACTACATACCAAGTCCATCTGCTGCTTCACCAGGGGATAGTGACAAGAGTAAGCAAGTTTATCAATAGGGAATCCAAACACCAGGGCCTGCTGTTTCGTTACATGGTAGTGAGCCACATTATTTTAATAACTGATAAGGAACACACAGGATGTTGATGTACTTGAGAATAGTTAACCATGAGGAAAAACATACATGGCCCTGCTGTTTCATTGTTGAGAGAGAGATCTGAATTACATCACTCACTCACAGGGGACTCCCACACCAGGTCCTACTGCTTTATCACAGGGTAATGACCTTCAGCAGCTTGCCCAACCTCTTTGCTGTGGGTAATGAGACATCTTGGTATCTGAGTGCTGAGATTACTGAGTTTTCCATGCTTTGTTTTCCATTTTGAAATCATAGAAACCATGATTTTAAAGTTAAAAATCTCCGCCTTCATAATGCATTGATAATAAACATTTTGTTAGTACAATTAAAATATTAAAAAAATAATTACACTAAAGAAACAAATAAAACCCCCAGCATGAACAAAGAAATGAGACTGCGTGTTAATAATTAGCAAGCATTCTCTCTTTTACCTAATCTCATTTTTTAGGGATTCCTGGCCACAGATTACCATCAACTTGCTCAGTGAGCACCTCTATATCTCCACTATCCAGTCAGTTGCTACTTCCTGAGTGCAGTCAATAGCAGTGTGGGGAGGAGATCAGGAATCTGCAGAGAAGGAGACAGGAGAATACCTATCATTCTGTACTCTCCCTAGGTTGGTCTTCCAGTGGAACTGGAAGGGCATTAAGGACCTAAAGGAGAGGAGATGAGAGAGGGAGGTTGGCATAATGGTTAAGGTGCTTACCTTACAGACACATGGTGCAGGATTTGATTCTCACATCGGGTAATTGGATAGGCTTAAAATGGCCAAAAGGGGCAGTGAGTCTAGTATTAACCTATAAACACATTCCTGCACTACATACTTAGAGATTTTTCAAGATCATCGCCATCTCCTGCCCAGTGTGATAAAGCCACACACATTACTAGGCTGACAGGGGACATGAAGTATGGCATTAGGATGTGCCTGGACCAGAGCAGTCATGCCTCATCATCCCTCCCACATACCCAGCCTGGCAATCTATCTGTGCCCTGGCCTCCATTAAGGCTCAATGAGAGAGTAACTCAGTATGCTTCCTCCCCCAAGCATAGTGTTGCAAGTAAATTCTCCCCTATCTGTCATGAAGCAAGCTCCTGAGTTGCAAGTCAAATATGGGTTGCTTGGGCTATGGTCAAGTGCTTTATCCCTATATGCCACTTCCACAGACTCTGATCTATGGCATGTTAATATGCAAGATAAGCACCGATGCTGGCTTCATAGAATCAGCCCATGTCAGTAATAACTGATGATATTTAGGCATTCAGTGACAGACTGCCATATGGAGCATGTCTCCAGTCTTACAAGATATTTGTTTTTCATCCAACTAGAGATAACAAAAAGCTGGTCAGATTTCCTGACTGATTTGTTCCTATCCAGGTAATGCTCGATTGTCTGTGTACATCAAAGGTATGCAAAATTATTTCCCCTTTATTTTGGGGGTTGGGAAAGAAGGTAGGGAGATGGATGGCCTGGTTGAAGGTAACCTCCGAGACCAATTTAAGCAAAAAAAGTGGTTAGTCCTGAGAGACACCCTGTCAACATGGAAAATAATGATGGGCTGAATGGCCATAAGGGCCTGTAGTTCAGAAACTCTCCTGGCTGAGGAGATGGCCAGCAAAAATGCAGTTTTCCAAGAGAGGTATTTCAGGTCAGCTGAAGCAGCTGGCTCAACGGGAGAAAAAGTCAATTTTTCCAGGACAAAGTTTAGATCCCACGCTGGAGCAGGTGGCCTTCTAGGTGGTCTGATGTGTGCCACTCCCCTAAGGAGCTTTTTTAACAGGTGTTGAGAAAAAATAGGCTGATTCGAATGGACAAAGAGAGAAATAGCCGAGGCATGGGAGATGTTAATATTAATTGGGGCACCATTCAATCTCCAACTAACTCCCTAAATATAAATCTATATAACTTTACTCAACTTATTAACTCCCCAACCAGACCCTCCAAAGACGTCACTACTGGTAGTACCCTGGACTGGATTCTAGTTTCCCATCCTCACTAAATCTCTAATAGTGGCATCATTCCAGATCCATTAGGTGATTACCTTCCCACTTTTGCCCATCGTCTTCCCTCCCTCCTACAACTTTCCCACACCTACACTACTACTAGATCCCTAAAATACTTTAATCCCAGTGCATTCTCTGACGTTCTAAAAAGAACCAACTGGAACCCACTAAAATCTTTACCCCTGGATAACGCTGTTACTTATTTCAACTTAACCTTCTTAAATTTATTAGACTCCTTTGCTCCCTGGAGAACAAAATGCACAAAAAGTAACTCCTTCCTTTGGCAAACTAAAAATACCCTAGCTACCATGTGACAACGCGATAAAGCCTGGAAACGCTACCATAAAACTAAGACTACTTTTTCCCTCAATGAATACAAAACACTTCACAACAAAGCGAAAAAAACTTATTAACTCAGACCATAAAACCTACTTCTCCACTCTCCAAACAGAACACAACAATAACCCTAAAAAAATATGGGATGGAATCTCCTTCCTTCTAAACCCTGGTAAAAAAGAAAACCCCTGCCCTGACCTAAATGCCTCTGAGTCTGATCTAGCTACCCAATTCAACTCATTCTTTATTAATTCCATATTGAAACTAACATCATCCTTCACTAATAACCTATCTACTCCACAACAACCTTCACATACCTCCTTCTCCTCCAGTATATTAAGCTCCCTACCTTCTCCCTTCTCTATGAACCCTATCCCTATCTCTATCATAAAAAAGCTTCTTCAAAAATTGAAACCCTGCTTTAATGCCCCTGATGAAATACCCTCCTACTTCCTAAAATACCCTCAGAAGCCATCACCTTCCCTATCTACATCCTAATAAATCATTCAGGTTCAGAAAGCTATGTTCCCCAGCTCTGGAAAAAGGCCTATATCATTCCACTACATAAAGGTGGCAATAATGACATCTCCAACTTCTGTCCCATTGCTATCTTGTCTCCTATTTCAAAACTCCTTGAAAAATGCATCCACCTACAACTCCTATCATACTTTACAAATTATAACCTCCTTACTCTCACCCGACATGGATTTTGTCCTGGTCACAGCACCACAACAGCCCTCGTCTCCTTCCTAGAAACTATAAAAAATCCTGAGACTCTGGTCACATTGTATCGACCCTCCTCCTAGATGTCTCTAAGGCTTTCAATGCCATCTCTCACACCCTTCTTCTTACTAAACTCTCTAAATTAAATCTATCCCACTCCTCTATTAATTGGTTCACCAGTTACCTATCTAATAGGCAACATGCAGTTAAGTGTAAAAAAGCTATTTCCCCATGCCAAAACACACTCACAGGGGTTCCCCAAGGCTGAATTCTAGGCCCCCTTCTATTTAATATTTTCATTAAGGACTTCTACCAGGCCATCCCTAACACTAGCAGATGACTCAACAATAATCTGCTCTGCAACTTCCACTCCAGCACTAATAAAATTAACCCAAGATACCTTCTCCTCCACAGAACAATGGATGCTAGAAAACCATCTTACACTAAATGCTACTAAAACAAAACTTATGCTATTTTCCCCCTCTAAAAGTATTACCCTAGACAAAAGCTCTTTCTCCATTACCAGCAAAAAAAAAAAGACTTCTCTGGAAACAGTCTCCACTGCCAAATTATTAGGAATCCTCATTGACGACCAACTAAAATTTGATAGCCATATCCAGGTAAACATCAGAAAGGGAAATGGCAGTGGAGTTTTTAACCAGGTTGTTTAATGAAATCTTGGAAAGTCAAAGGATGCCTGAGGAGTGGAGAAAAAGTGTTTTGGTACATATTTTTAAAAATAAGGGTGATGTGCAGAGCTGTAGTAACTACAGAGGGATAAAACTGATCAGTCACAGCTTGAAGTTATGGGAAAGAGTGGTAGAAGCTAGATTAAGAAGGGAGGTAATGATTAGTGATCAGCAGTATGGTTTCATGCCGGGAAGGAGCGCCACAGATGCGATGTTTGCTCTGAGAGTGTTGATGGAGAAATATAGAGAAGGTCAGAAGGAGTTGCATTGTGTCTTTGTGGACTTAGAGAAAGCATATGATAGGGGTGCCTAGAGAGGAGTTGTGGTATTGTATGAGGATGTCAGGAGGGGCAGAGAAGTATATAAGAGTGGTACAGGATATGTACAAGGGTAGTGTGACAGTGGTGAAGTCTGCAGTGGGAGTGACAGATGCATTTAAGGTGGAGGTGGGATTACATCAAGGATCAGCTCTGAGCCCTTTCCTATTTGCAATGGTGATGGACATGTTGACAGACAAGATCAGACAGGAGGCCCCACGGACTATGATGTTTGCAGATGACATTGTGATCTGTAGTGAGAGTAGGGACCTGGTTGAGGAGACCCTAGAGAGGTAGAGATATGCTCTAGAGAGAAGAGGCATGAAGGTCAGCAGGACTGACAGAATATGTGTGTGCATGAATGAGAGGGAGGACAGAGGAATGGTGAGGATGCAGGGAATAGAGTTGGTGAAGGTGGATGAGTTTAAGTACTTGGGATCAACAGTTCAGAGTAATGGTGAGTGTGGAAGAGAGGTGAAGAAGAGAGTACAGGCAGGGTGGAAAGGGGGGAGAAGAGTGTCAGGAGTGATTTGTGACAGACGGGTACCAGTAAGAGTGAAAGGGAAGGTATATAACAGGGTAGTGAGACCAGCTATGTTGTATGGGTTGGAGATGGTGGCATTGACAAAAAGGCAGGAGTCAGAGCTGGAAGTGGCAGAGTTAAAGATGTTAAGATTTGCACTGGGTGTGACAAGGATGGACAGGATTAGAAATCAGTATATTAGATGGTCAGCACAGGTTGGACAGTCTGGAGACAAAGTCAGAGAGGCGAGATTGCATTGGTTTGGACATGTGCTGAGGAGGGATGCTGGGTATATTGGGAAAAGGATGCTAAGGATGGAGCTGCCAAGTAAGAGGAAAAGAGGAAGGCCTAAGATAAGCTTTATGGATGTGGTGAGAGAGGAGATGCAGGTGGTTGGTGTGACAGAGCAAGATGCAGAGGACAGGAAGAAATGGAAACAGATGATCCACTGTGGCGACCCCTAACGGGAACAGTGAAAAGAGAAGAAGAAGAGATCCAGGTAAACATAAAAAAACTCAAGAAACTAGGCATGCTTTATCGCCACTACCGTTTCATCTCTCCTTCCACCTGACTCACTCTTGCTAACACATACCTCATCCCTTCCCTACTGTATGGTGCCTATATCCTTACTAATCTGCAATCCTCCCTTAAATTTAAACTCTCCTTTTGTTACTATAAAATATCAAAATTTGCAACTGGCCACAGATCCAGTACCAATCACTGCATCTCCCTGCACCAACTTAACTGGCTTGAATTGTCCAACTATCTTACCTATATGCAATTCATACAAGCACATAAACTTAATTTTAAACCTTATCTCTGTCCCTTCCTCTCCTCTACCTTCAAAATACATCTTCCAAACAGATGCCTACAATCCATCTTCCAAAACCTAATAGAACTACATAAAGCCAGCCAACCACCTGGTAGAAATCTTCTTTCCTTCTGCTTAGCTCATCACTGGAATTCTCTCCCATCTCCTAACCGTACCACTAACAGCCTATCTTTAAAACTCTTTTTCACTCACACTTAATCTCAAAATGGGAATGCTCCTGCTCCCATCCTACATAACATCCCTGTCTACAGTTTCTCCCTATATCAAACATATCTGCTAACAGCCTCCTTTAGCCTACAAACTGCTAAAAGACTCATTTAGCCTATTTCCTGAATGAGCTGGCACTATTTTATACTTCCATAGATTTCTCTACATTGAGCCTTCTCATGCTTTTTACTCCAGCATATGCCAATTTATTGTAATTATTGCTAATATTGTGATTTTCTTCTTATGGTGGCCACGGTGGCACAGCGGTTAGCATTGCTGCCTCACAGCTAGAGGTTCTCCGGTTCAATTCTCAGCTGGAGTGACTTCTGTGCAGAGTCTGCATGTCCTTCCTGTGGTTGTGTGGGTTTCCTCCGGGTGCTCCCATTTCCTCCCAAAGTCATGGATTGGATACTCTAAATTGGCCCTAGGCATGAGTGTGTGCATGTGTGTGCCTTCTGTGGAAGGTTGGGTGCCAGGCTGGCAACTCGACACAGCAAAACTCCACTGCCAATCATGAGCAAACAGGTGATTTGCTGTGGCGACCCCTAACCGGGAAAAGTCAAAAGAAGAAGAAGATTGTGATTTTCTTCTTATGTCTCATTAAGCATGTTCAAATTTAGAAATTCTGAAATTGTAAGTTGCTACTATTATTTACTATTTGTATTTTTCTGGAGCTTTTCTCCCCAGGACGCCATTGAAAATGGGCTCCTCATGGCCCAATGGACCACCCTGGTAAACAAACTGCAAATAAATAAATAAAAATGTATCTTGATGGAAGAGTGGTTTCTGGCCCAGAAATTGTAGTGTACTGGTCGTTTGGGCAGTTTTTCCATCTCTTTCAACTTTCTAGTCTAAAAGCCCACATTTGCACTTGTCTCCCCACCATTCATGTAGCTAGTCTAGTCCAGATACAGTTTTGCTGTATCCAGAACTGTTTGTAAGCTTCTGACCCCCCCCCCCCTCTGTGTTGAGGGAAGCCTTCTAGCTTGTCAGTGAGAGTGTTAAGCACTAGGTAGCTTATCTGCCACAAGAAGAGTGGTTTCTGGCCCAGAAATTGTAGTTTATTGGCTGTTTGGGCAGTTTTTTCCATCTCTTTCACCTTTCTGGTCTAAAAGCCTGCGTTTGCGCTTTTCCTGCATTTTCTGTAACTAGTCTAGTCCAGATACAGATTTGCTGTATCCAGGACTGTATGTAAGCTTCTGAGCCCCTCAAGCCTTTCTATGTTGGATGAATATCTTGGAGAAAAGCCTTCTAGCTTATCAGTGGGACTGGTAAGCACTAGGTAGCCTATCTACTACAAGAGGAATGGTTTATGGCCCACAATTTGTAGTTTATTGACCATTTGGGCAGTTTTTCCATCTCTTTCAACTTTCTGGTTTAAAAGCCCACGTTTGCACTTGTTTCCCACCTTTCCTGTAACTAGTCGAGTCCAGATACAGATTTGCTGTATGCAGGACTATTTGTAAGCTTCTGAGAGGTGCCAAAGTCTACTTTTCAAGTCGTCCCTTAGATCTGTTAGTTCTGTCCTCTCCTGCACTTTTACTAGCTTATTAGTCTAGCACTTTACCATACCAGAATTATTGTAGCAATTATTGTAGCACACAGAAGTGCTACCACCACTAAACATTCTACAAGGAAACAGCTCCAGTACTTATTATTAATGCCAACCCCTCCAGGCATGTCTAAAGGTCAGTACCCTGTGTTTTCTCCTATTAACCTGGTGAACTTGGGCATCCTAAGGCAATGTAGCAACTGCCTCATGTACACTGACAACCCTCTCCTCTTACCTCCCCACACTCAGACTTGTGAGAGTTGAACTTATATATCCAAATTGTAAGCCACGCACTCTCCAGCCAAGACCAGAATAGCTGGTCAAGAGAAGAAGGTCAACACTTGCACCACATCACATGGAACACATAGCCCTCCAGAACTCACATCAGCACTGCCTTCACATAAAAACACAAACCACACACCCACCTTTGCAGAGGCTCTCAATAAAAATCTACCCAAACAGCAGAGACCTCCAAGGCAGAAACGCTCTCGACCACCACAACACAACACTAATCATGAGACACATAATTCTCCTAAACAGTGTTCCACTCAAACAAAACCCCTAAGGCAAAACAGCATGCCCAGCACACTAGTCATAGGTGACTCGATAGTGAGGCACACTGATGTCCCACTCACTAGGTTAAATAAGGAGAAAGTAACATAACAAATCTGTAAATATCATAACATGTAACTAAGTCACCAAGCTCTGCATCTTATCTGACGTCTCTTGCTTTTAATTTTGTCTGTCCATGTGAACTGTGAGTCCCTACTAGGGATTACTACTTGCTTTTAATAGTGTCTGTCCATGAGAATTGTGGGTCCCTACTAGGGAACACTACTAAACCATTGTACATAATCACTTTGTTTTTTTATATTTTCTAATGTTATCGAACTTCTTATGTAATCTATGTAAGTTTGTCTATTTGGAGCTTTTCTCCCTGGGCCTCTGCTTAAAATGGACATGTATCCAGTTGGACTTATCCTGGTAAACAAATGTAAAATAAATAATAAATAAAATAATAACAGTCAGCTGCCTGTCAGGTGCCAGGATCCGCCATATAACGCATGCACTCAGGTCTCTCAACAACGGGTACAAATATGACTCTGTCATTGTACATGTAGGTGTGAATGAACTGAGACGTATCTCCCTGGACTACATGAAAAGAGACATGGAGGAGCTCTAGGATTATGTAGCCCAAGCAGGTATGACCTTAGCCTTGAGCAGCATCCTACCATCACCCAGAATTATACCACAGTACAAGCAGAAAATGATTGATTTCAACAATTGGCTAAGTTTCTGTTGTCATTCTAAGGGGATCCAGTATCTGTCTGCCTGTAATGACATAATTGACAGACCTCGATGCTTTGCCATTGATGGCCTGGATTCATGGCACCCATGCAAATGGAAAATAGTTGTATGACCGCCGAATCATACACCAATGCACTGTATGAACACGTACACAAATGCATGGATCTCCCCATACCCAATAGAATCAAGATGCTCTCCTCCAAAAAAAAGGAGGCCAATCTGGTGGTCCCCTGCCATAAACAAATTCTACAACAGAAGGAGGAAACTGATGCAGAATAAGGTGAAGTCCCAAGACTAGAAAAACTCCTTAATTAGCCTCAACAAAAAGTTGAAATCCCTCATCAAATCCTCTAAAGCTAGCTATGAAAACAGAATTGCAGCAGATAGTAAAGGCAACCACAAGGCCTTCTATAGTTATGTAAAGAATCTCCATGGCAATACCCAGATTTTCTCTGAGCTACTGTACAATGGTACCTCCTATACTGAGCCAACAGATATAGCCAATATACTGGGCGACAGATTCAGTTCCAACATTATCCCTCCCCCCAATCCCCCAAAAAACAATCACAGTACCAGTAGATTGCCAGGCACCCAGTATTACTGCTGTACAGGTTAAAACAGTAGAGTCCAAGGCCAAGAATACAGCTTTTATGGGACCTGACAATATCCCTGCCTGTGTTCTATATGGACTACAGAGTGAACTGGCACCTCACCTGTGTGCCCTGTTCAATCACAGCCTCACCTCACGCCTTGTCCCTACTGAATGGTGCACTGCTACAGTCATCCCTCTCCACAAAGAAGGAGTGACTACAGACCCTGGGAACTATCACCCCATTAGCCTAAGTCTGATATGCAAAGCTATAGAATGCATCATTATGGACCTAATAAACAAGGATATAGGGAATCTCAAAACTCTGGATCTCACACAGTTTGGTTTTATGAAGAGTAGATCAATCATGCCTGGTTGACTTCTTTGAGTCAGTCACCAGAGCTGTGGATGAAGGCAAGGTGGTTCATACAGCCTACCTTGATCTGGCTAAGGCCTTTGATACCATTCCCTATACAGGAATCATAGAAAAACTCACTAAGCTAGGCACCAACCCACTATATCACTAGGTGGGTTGCAAATTGGCTCAAAGATAGAACCCACAGTGTGAAAGTAACTGACTCCAAGTCAGGCTGCCAACCAGTCATGAGTGAAGTCCTGCAGGGATCAGTCCTGGGTCCTATCCTGTTTGGTATCTACTACTCAGAAGTCTAGGTCAACACAAAAGGACTCTTGCTGACAAAGTTCACAGACTATTGCAAGTTGGGAGTTATTATTAACTCCCCAAGCGATGTTGACATCCTACAGAAAGGCCTCATTGAATCAACGACTGGTGTCAGAACCATGGCCTTAAGCTCAATGTCAAAAAATATGTCATCATCCCCTTTGGGAAAAACCCAGTTCCTATGAATTACCACATCAGTGTTAGTCCACTGAACACAGAAGGTGTTATAAGAGATCTGGGAGCACAGGTTGACAGCAACCTCTCTTTTGACCACCACATTGCCACTGTGGTCAAAAAGTCCTTCTATGTGGCACATCTCATTATTAAGGGTTTTGCATTAGACCAGTCATCAAGTACAATGCCCCATTTGGAATGTACCTCACTAGACACCTGCAACAACTGAAGAAGCTAAAAAGGTACCCCGCAAAGAGGATCCTAGGCCTTAAACACTTGCCCTATCTGGACAGACTCAAAAATATCTAACTATTCTCTGTCTCTTGACTTACAAAGCCATGTCTGACCCAGCTCTGTTAGAAATGCTATATCTAAAGAATTCTCAATCTCTCCACACCATACGATCCAGAGACCTGAACCTCATTACCACAAACAACAGAATGTGCTGGAGGGACAGGTTCATAATCCAGAGAGTGCCCACATTATGGCACAGAC
Organism: Protopterus annectens; assembly: GCF_019279795.1. NCBI lineage: Eukaryota > Metazoa > Chordata > Ceratodontiformes > Protopteridae > Protopterus > Protopterus annectens. The sequence goes on from NC_056726.1 coordinate 1,647,609,357, forward strand.
TTCCCATACATGTCAAACATAGTACCTCACTGGCCCTCTTCAAGAGAAATCTTGATGAGTGGATGGGAAATAGAAAATTCACCCTGGGGATCAGTCCAGTGCTTCTACTCTACAGAGGCACTAGGAACTAAGGCTGGGTGGCATGATGCCAGGGTAATCCTATGGGCTAGGCTTGTAAAGGCTCCAGGGCCATTAGCCTAGTACACACCTATGAACCTATGAAGAGTAAGACAATCCCTGTTCTAGGAGCTCTGCCAAGTACTCTAGAACCAATGGCAGAGTGGCATGGGAGCTGTTGACACCCTTGCTGTGGCACCAGACTGTAAATCTTTTCCATTTGGCTGATTAGGATTTTCTGGTGCTGGGCTTTCTGGAATCCTTGATGATGTTTAAAACCTTACTGTTGAAGGATGTGGTGTCATCCACCTTTGGGATATCAGCCATGCAGAAAGCTTGAGAATAGAGAGGTTTGGGTGCAGTACCATCCCTTTCTCCTGAGTTAGAAGGCTTTTTGAGAGGGGCAGGTTCATGGGAGGCTGTTTGGCCAAACTGAGGAGCAAGGGGTACCAGTGCTGTCTGGGTCAGTCTGTATCAATGAGAATAACCTTTGGTCCTTCCTCCCTGATCTTGAGAAGTACCCTGGGGATCAGGGGCAAGGGGGGAGGATATTACACAAACAGGTTTCCTCAGTGAAAGGATAGGACATCCACCCTCCATGCTTCTGGATGAAACTCTCTGGAGCAGAACTTGGCTAGCTGGTGGTTCTCTGGGGTTGCAAAAAGGTTTATGTCCAGGTACCTCCAGTGTCGGGTGATGATGAGGAAGGTTCCCTTGTGCAGCTGCCACTTGTGGGGATCCACGAGGCTTCTGCTTAGCTGGTCTGCCAGGGTGCTTTGTTTCTCTGGAATATATTGAGCTATAAGGTACAGTCCCAGATTTGAGGCTGACTGCCACACTTGCATAGCTAAGTGACATAGGAGGTAAGAGTGAGTTCCCCCCTGCTTGTTGATGTACCACATTACTGTTGTATTGTCTGTCTTGATTAAGAGCATTCCTGGTCTGAGGTGGTCTTTGAAAGCTAGGATTGCCTGGTGCACATCTCTTTTAGGTTGACATGGAGGCCCTGAACCTCCTGTTCCCAAATGCCTTGAGTGCACATACTCCCTTGGTGTGCCCCTCAGGCTGTGTCTGAGGCATTGGTGGTGATGGTCTGGCCCTGTGTGAGAGTGATGAAGGGTAGGCCCTTGTTTAGGGTACACGCCTCTGCCCACCATAAGAGCTCCTTCTTTAGGCAAGGAATCAGGAGCAGCTCATGTTTTTGTGAGTGTGAGTGCTGGCACCAGAGGTTCCTGAGGTACCATTGTAGTTTCCTCATGTGTAGTCTGGTTAGGGGTATCAGCAGAATGTAGGAGGCCATGTACCCCAGCGCATGCAGGAATTTCCTTGCTGTGAGGTGAGTCTTGTGGGCCAGCTGTGTGAATTATGAGTGGAGGAACCTCTGCTTCTTCTGAGGGAGGGGGGCTGTTTGAATAGATGTGTCCAGAAGAGCTCCCAGGAAGGGAAGGTTAACCTTCTCATGAGGAGAAATTCAGACTTCTCTTGGTTGATATTGAAGTGCAGGGAGGATAGGAGAGTTTGAACAAAAGTGAGGTCCTGCAGGAGTCTCTCCTTGGTGTCTGCCTTAATGGGGCAGTCATCTAGGTAGGGGTAAATCTGAATGCCCTTCTGTCTGCAAAAGGCAATGACAGGAGCCAGTCACTTGGTAAAGACTCTGAGAGCAGTGGATAAGCCAAAGGGCAGGGCAGAGAACTGAAAGTGTTGTGACCCTGCCCTGAAGTGCAGGAAACTCCTGCAGGACTTCCTTATGGGAATATAGAGGTAGGCATCCTTCAGATCTAGGGTCACTAGCCAAGCATGTGGCATCAACATTGGTAAGAGTTTGTGTAAGGTTAGCATTTTGAATTTTGGAACCAGGAGAGGCAGATTCAGAGTGGATAGGTCTAAAATGAGGTGCCAGGTGCCCTCCTTTCTGGGTATCAGGAACAGTCTTGAATAAAACCCTTTTCCGGCCAGTTCCTTTGGTACAGGTTTCACAATGCCTTAGGCATAAAGCTTTTGTATTTGACAGATGGCTTCTGCCCTCTGATTTGCTGGTACATCTGGGAAGCCTTTATATATGGGGCTTTCTTTGAAAGAGAATCTGTACCAGCTGATAATTTTAATTTTAGGACTCATTGATCTGAGGTGATGGCCTGCCAATTCTCTAGGAAAAGGGAAAGTCTTTCTCCTAGTCTCTTTGGGGGGTTGGGGGGTAGAGGGGGTGTAGAGTCATTGTGAGTCCTTGGAGAAGAGAGGGGGCTTAGAACTCCCCTGCCTAGGCATTGCAGTGGTCAATCTGGATCTCTGTTGGCCTTGTGACTGGTGCACTTGTAGGTCTGTCCCTATGTGCCTTCCTCTGTGCAGTCTTTGTTTGAGCAGGAAAGGACCAATGCTTTGTGGGGAAGTTCCTGCTGAACCTGGGAGGCTGAACCTGCAAGAAATCCTTCACAGTCTGCATAGACTTGGCCTTGTCTTCCATTTACTTAATAACCTCCTCAGCTTTGGGTCCAAACAGCTGGTCCCTATCCAGAGGGGCATCTAACAATTTAGATTTTACCTGGTCAGGCAAAGGTTGTTCCCTTAACCAGGCATACCTTCTGATCACAGAGCCAGTGACTGTGGCCCTGCTGGAAGCCTGCAAGGCATCAAATCCACAATGCAGATAATGTTTGGCTACCTGGGAACTGGAAATTATAAGATCAGCCAATTCCCTGGTAGTACTGCTGTCTGGTAGGTTTGACATTTTCTGTTTAAGTAATTCAGTGCATGTTGCTGGTATTTCAGCATATGGAATTGAAAATTCAGGACTCTTAAGAGCTAGGGTAGCGGAAGTGTAGGCTTTTTTGCCTAATCTATCTAAGGCCCTGCTCTCTTTGTCAGCTGGAATTGGATTTTTAGAGGAACTAGCCCTAGCCCCCTTGGGACCCTGAGTAATGACCTCTGGGTCAGCAGTTGGGTTTTTAAAAAGATACTTGTGAGTGTCCTGCACCCTATAATATCTGTCCGGCTTCCTGGGGGCAGGTGGGAGAGAGTCAGGGGTGAGTGCAGACTCTAGAAAAACATCTTCCACCACATCCAGGATAGCGGGAATGGCCAGAGGTTTATGCTGTGGCAGGTCAAGGAACTCTCTCAGTCTCTTCTTTGACTGAGGGTAATCCTGCGCCTCCCAGTGGAAATGTTCCTCGAGGGAATTTAAAGTTTCCCCAAAAGAGAGGTACTCAGGAGGGGTGGCAGTAGGAATAAGGTCTTCAGCATCTGAATCCTCAAATGCTGCAAATGGCTGGTATTCAGTGTCAGAATCTTCCAGTTCTGATCCTTATGAGTCCTGGTCAGAAACAGCCTCAGGAGAAATGTCTCTGTTCCATTTAGCAGGGGTGGCTTGGGTAGGCTGTCTTCCTCTAATTAGAGTGATTCAATCCTCTGCCATTCTGAGCAGCTGCTGGGACTCCATGGCAGGCTGGAAGGAAGACCAGTGGCTGGGTCCATGGGATGGGGTCTTTTTAGGAGTAGTCTTGATCTTGAGCCTAGAGGATTCAGAGGCCTTATACAAAGTTAGCTTAACCAGAGGCTTGGTCATTGGTCTCTGCCTGGCATCAGTCGTCAGAACTGTCATTGTGGAAGCCAGTGCCTGTGAAGCAGCTCTGGATCCAACCACATGACTGAAGGCTAACTTCCTAGCAGGAGAAGATAGACCCAGTGGCGTACAGGACTCCAAACAGGTCTCGGTAGAGGCCTGCAATGGTTCCTTGGCTGGTGACAGGGGCTGTGAAGGCGCCTCACTGAGTTCAGCAAATGAAGTGAGAGGAAGGTCGGCTGACTTCAGACTGGAGTCATCTGCAGGGCTAACTTACTGAGGTCTTTCCTTTTCTTTATCTTTCTCTTTTTCTAGGTAATTCCACAACCGCCTGACTGACCAATGCCATACCGCGATGAAAAAAAGAGTTGCCGAAGTGTCTAGCTAGAATTTAATGGTTCCTCGGCTGGTGTCAGGGGCTGCAAAGGCACCTCACTGAGTTCAGCAAATGAAGTGAGAGGAAGGCCGGCTGACTTCAGACTGGAGTCATCTGCGGGGCTAACTTTCTGAGGTCTTTCCTTTTCTTTATCTTTCTTTTTTCTCGGTAATTCCACAGCCGCCTGACTGACCGATGCCATACCGCGATGAGAAAAAGAGTTGCCGAAGTGTCTAGCTACAATTTCAGCTCTTTTTCTAATAGTTCTAACATTAAACAGGGCACAGAACTGACATCCAGGAACGTTGTGGTCTGGGCCTAGGCAGGTGATGCAGAGGAAAAGAACGTCTCGGTGTGGGATTTGTTTTCCACAGCTGAGACAATTATTGACTTTCTTGGACACTGGATAAAAGCAAGAAAAGGTTCCCCAATGGTGTACTTAGCTTTAGATGGTTTCTCCCTCACTATTGACAATGGCTGACTGACACACTCGCAAAACTGCTTCTGCTTCAGGCTCCGCAGCAAGAAAGACTGATGTAATGACGTTGGCTGTCTCCTTTTATAGCCCTGATGACCCGACGTCAGCTTCTGTAGCTAGACAGCCGATGCAGGAGGGAAATCCTTTACTCTCGTATTCAGGCCGGCCGAAGGCTACTCAGCAGGAATAACCCACAAGTGATGACTGCAACAGTGAAACACAAAGAACATCTGCATTATTGTTTCTCCTTTTTACTTGATCACAGTCACACATTACATGCATACACAATAAGAAAGTGGTTATTTTAGGGTTAAGCAAACTGCATATGTAGGCAAGGGATACTACATTTACTTGCTAAAGGTTATACAATTCTTAACGTAACTTGCCAAGGAGGGAAAGTATATGTGGCTGTGTGTATGAACTATATCACTGACTACATTTTTCTGACAAATGTACACCCATCAAGAAAATAGCTGCTTTTAGTTGTGGAAGCAATGTCTGTGAGTGCATGCAACTGTCAGCCTGGCTAGTCATGTGCATTTTGTGTCAGTGAGGTGTGTTTATGTGTGGGTGTATTTGTGTTTTTTCTGTGAAATAAGCTGAAATTCATCACTATAACCTGAATTTCTTCTACCTGATTACAGTGAAATATCAGAGGTGTACATAATCTGGAAGTCATTATGGTTAGTTTGGATGGTTTAGAGGCAAGGCTGTTATTAATCACAATTTTTATTTACAATTATTGAGGTGGTTAAACCAGACCTTAGGGGTGGTGATTTTAAGAATTACGTTGAGCAAAAGGAGACACTCTGGCAAATTAAATTGAAAGCAGACAGGTTTCCTGGCTTGAATGAAGCTATTAATATCAAGTGTTTTTTAAAAGGTACTAAATTAAGTATTGACAAAGAGATTTTTACTTCTTCTTTTTTTAAATGACTAGCTGCACTGGTTAACAACCAGGTTTTTAATTAATTGATTGATTAATTGTTTAATTACCTATTTGGTGAGGTATTTAATGCTTGTGGTTTTATTTTTGTGTATTCTGAAGAAGTCTCTGGACGAAAGTGGTTATTAAAAGTTTCATTATGCTATTTTTTGGAGCATTTGGAGTATTTCTTATTGGTTTCCTGTTCCTGCTTTCTGTTTTTTGGTTTTGGTCATTATGTGGTATTTTGGCTGGTTTGTTACATTCTACCACCTATGGAAGAGGAAATCGATGAACAACTGTTGAATATGAGCACATACCCTGTTCCAGGTAGTGACTCCAACAGAGAAGTGAACAATTTGCTTATTTCTACACTTGTTGACATTCAAAAATCTTTAAAGTTTTTAGTAGCTAAAGCTACTACTTCATCTGTACAAGTGGCGAATGCCTCCAGCCCGTGTGGTTCCTTTAAGGAACTTGATACCATCATCGAGGTGGAACAAAATAGGAGGTCCACCAATTTGAGGACAACAGATGACGACGGAACTTCACACCAACACCGGGCTAGTGATTCCAGTGTAAAATCTTTACTGAAGCCACTGAGTAATCCTTTTGCTAAGCTTTCTTCTCAACACCTTCACCGTGAAGAGGAAATCAACAAAAAGCATGAGGTTTTAACAAAACTGTTAAAAAGGTTTCGCTCCTTGACAGTGGAGAACTGCTATTTTGAGCGCTGTATCGAATTAAGAATCATGCCGAAAGGGCTAAGATTTTTTAAATGCCCCAACGGCGTTCAGGTTGGCGATGCTATGTTTGGGACCCTTGTTTCATTTTTCAACGAGGCAGGTATGTCTTTCTTGAAATTACTTATTGACAACAATTCTGTAAAAATGTCATGTTTAAAGGAGGAGATCAACCAGTTAGAAAGCGAAATAGCAAGCGCTAACAAAAACAATTTAGATTTCCTTAAAACAGTATTCGAAGAAGTTGAAAGACACTCTATTGAGATCACCAATAGAAAGCACGCTAAACTGCAGCGGGACATTTCCGTTTATAAGACTAATTCAGTGTATGTTCACTTTGCGCCTGGTAACAAAGAGTACAACGGCAAAGTATTACCATTTTATGCTTCTAACAGACGGAACTACAGTTCCGTTGTTAACAGCAAAGAACATACTGTTGGTTCAAATTTTAAAGGGAAAACATTTTTTCAAGCTTCCAACTTTGACATTGGAACTGATGCTGGTCAGAATTTTGCTATTGTTGATGATACCGAACAAACAGGCAACACTACCAATCCTGACAGTAATGTTTCAGTTACTGAACAAAATAAAATCAATGATAATGATACTGGTTCCAAGATTGGTAATTGTCTTCAAGCTGCCTCATCAAACAACAGCACTTTTTTAGGGAAGAAAGGTTCTACAGTGAAGAAAACAGTGTTCACGAGGAGTCGGACATTTCTGAGTTCCAACTCCTCAGGGGACGAGATTTAACTCGGCAACCTGACAACTTTGATATTATTAATCTAACGGACACTGTGTTTGCACATGATGAATTAAACATTTTGCGTTTAGGTTTAATCTTTGTTCCTACGAACAAGGCTGACTTTGGCAGGACTGTTATAGACATTAAAAAATTTGTAAGAAAAATGAATTTATGTTACATTCTAAACGACATTCCTGCAATTGGTAAAGCACTTAAAAAACGTTCAAGCTACAATCCCCCATTAGTTCACACAATAAAAGTTTTTGAAGAAGCATGTTTGCAGGAACTGGAGGGGACTTTAATCAAGAGTGGCAGACAGGAACACAATTTAAACTATAATGAGAGAAAGGCTTTTAACGAGTTATGTCAGAAAAATAAAACACTTAGATTCATGAGAAGTGACAAAGGTGGGAACATTGTCATTATGACACAGGATTCATACAATTTGAAAATGTTACAACTGTTGGAAAATCAGGACGAATATGAGGTTACCACACTCTTTGACATTAGGAAGAAACAAAGATTAATACATTCATTTTTATATGAGGCCTTAATGTCAAATGAAATTGATTTGGACGTATATGAATTTTGTGTCATTGAAAATCCTAGAATTGGTGTTCCGAAAACACACAAAAGTTGTATCGATCCACCATTTTGGCCGATAGTGTCCTCACCACATTCCGTAACCGAAGGAATTTCACTTGTTATTGATGCTACACTAGGTCCCTTAGTATCAAAACAAGAATCTTTTCTTAAAGATTCTTGGCATTTTCTTAATAAATTGAATCATTTTGCCACTACCAATGTTTTTGATCCAGATAAACATATCATCTTTACGGTAGATGTTGTGTCTTTATTTACATGCATCCCTCATGAAGAAGGGGTCGACGCTATACGCACTATATTATGTAACAACAGGCAACACAACACAGGTCAAATTTCTACTATTTGTAGGTTTATTGACATTTTGTTACAAAACAATTATTTTTTGTTTAATGACAAATTTTATAGACAAAAAAAGGGGTGTAGCCATGGGGTCTCCAGCTGCACCATCATATGCAAATCTCGTCATGACTTGGTGGGAAGAAGCTTTTTTGAGTTTATTAAAAGTTAAATTTCACATTTTATTACATTATAGGTTTGTTGATGATTTAATTTTTATTATCGAAGGA